>NC_133211.1:5679849-5712349 GCF_958299795.1 Porites lutea
TAATAAATTGTGTACATTTCTTGTTGCCTAGTCCCTAGGCCTCATTATTCCGTGCGGCCAATTCATTTCAGGTCACGTGGTCCAGGCGGAGAAGTGTTTCCCGCCCGTTTGCCTTGGATACGCCACCAAAGTGAATTGACTGAGGAGGCCTGGCAAAACGCTGTAGAGGGACTAGGCAATATTTCTTGCTCCTTCCATATTTCATCAGTACCTGAAGAATTAGGCAGGGGATTAAAACAATGAAAATATTTTGAATTAAAAATTACTATAGCTCTACAGCTGAGGGTACTCAAAGACTGGAAATGTAACTGAACCATGCAAGTGAAATAAATATTATTTTTTACATTATCTTCTCAAAATGGAAGTTTTGGTGTTTTCAATGTATAACCAAAATCCATTAATGTTGTTATTAATATTATGTTCATACGGCGTATCCTCAAGACACTCTGTAGGCCTACAAAAAAGCTTTGTATATGTTTTTGATAATTCTGAGCAATTATGATACATGCAGTTTTCTTGCTTTTGACCATTTACAGATTTGCAGTTATTTGCACCCGCAACCCATCACCCTCAACGCCACAATTTTAGTCTTTGACCAGGATTGTGATACCACAGCATACCCAATGTCAAAGTCAACAATAACAATATACCTGTGACATGCCAGTTTGCTTTCTTAATTCAATCACGTTCCTTGCAGTATTAATCATAAACTGTGCTGCTTTTGCTTGCTCTGTTGCGCCAGAGCCAATCAACAATGTCCCAAAAATCTTGAATAATGGCCTTAAAAAAGGAAATATCACTGCAAAAGAAAGAAAAGTAACGTTTTAATATAACAGTGTGTGGCTTTTTTCCTTAAAGTAGAAATACTGAATTATATCAACAAACAAAGAAAACTCCAAATTATATATACGTCTACTCTGAAAAAGAAAGAAATTAAGAAAAGAATTAATGAAGTTTCTGACAACCTGACTTCTTTAAGTATCTTCAATTTTAATATAAAACAGTTTCTTTTAAAATATCACATATTACCAACCCTTATTTGAACACCACTAGTTTTACTGCGCAGTAAACAGCGCAAATATAAGCTATGAAAAGTTTACTCACCTGAACAGAACGGCACCTTCTGCGACTGTTTCTCAAGCTGTAAAACCCGCCAAAACTTGCATCTTAAAGCTGAAATCTTCAGCTTCCATTCGAAATACTTTGTTTACCGAAAACTAGATAGGGTGCTGCAAAAATCGAGTTTCTGTCTTAAGTGGCCAGATACTGGTACCGACCAGATACTGGGCAACATGCTGTACAGGGTTTTAGCCTTCTTGCAAGAGGATAGTCTCCTCTAGGGGTTATGTTTTCCCAACCCTAGGCTGAACTCTCATCTTGCTAGAGGGTAGTCACTCACTTTTATGCAGTACTGTACACCTGCCAACTTTTTATGAGTTAATGTGTGAGGTTTTCGTCTTGTCATTACTGGAATTTACAAACATTTCTGACAATTTTCTGAAGACTTCCGAAAACATGTCCAAAGATGTTTTGATGACCTTTGAGCAGTCCCAAAGCTATTTAAAAGGCAACATTTAAACACGTTGTGATAAAGTTAGGACATTAAAGTCAACATTTATATAGTGCCTTTTTGGCACATTTCAGGGAAACAGAATTGCAGTTTCATTACCAATCATGTATTAAAGAGTTGGGCATGAGGAATTGTCCCTGATGCATGAGATCAATGTCATAAGTCCACATGCAGACATGAGAGTGAGAGTAATTGGTAAGCATAGCACGGTACCTGCTGTCATTACTGTACTTACTCAGACTAATAGAAACTGCAGGCTGTCTGAACAGCAGTGCTGCATTTGGAGTGTATCATTCATCCTGATCAGTTTGTACATCAGCTTGGACACCAAATGCTGTTGACAATATCACTTCCATGGTAAACTTGCCATAAACCCTTATGAAGACAAGTCAAGAAATCAAATTCCACCTGATATACTACTTCACTCAGCTCAGTATTTTATCAAAAACTACATGTATCTACACAAATTATGTACCTTCTTCGGCTCCTTTTTAATGGCAGGAAGACTGCTACTTTAATGGATATGAAGTTCAGCATGTCTTGGGACTACCATTGTAGACAATATAATGGCCATTTTTATGCTAAAGACTTTGAAGTTGAGTGAAATGTTAAAGTCGTCTTTGGACAACTTTAACAGGAGTAATATATATATAAATGGTAAATTGAATAGACGCATTTACCAATCTGCAGAACGATGCATTCAACAGAGAACATGAATGACTCAGATGTTAAATGCATCTAGTATAAAACACGACGCATTTTATGCCCAACTCCTCCAGAAATGACTGGAAAGATTCAGTGTTTTAACTTTTTTCAGAAAAACCTGTTTTTTGCATGTGTTCCATTGTTGTTATCTACTTTGTGTCCCATTTTTAGACCAGCTGACTTCAATGTCTCAGACCTTTAATGTATCTTGATGACTTTAATAGAGAGATTGTGTGGTTCCAAAAATTATCCATACCTCCCCCATGGAAGGGATTTTTTCTTAGACCCCCCACCTCTCTGGAAATTCCAGTCAAGCATCATACATTTACTTAAATTTTTGGGCCTTTGAGAAACCCCACCCCCCAGGAATTTCCAATCCCTTCTGTGGGAGGAGTATGGATATTTCCAGGAACTACACATTATGCAATATAGGATGGCAGGGAGAAAAGGACGGCAAAACGCTTGTGTGTGACAAACATGATAGGCCTATAAATAATTGCCGATTTGTTGATATCTTCACTTAACACTAATGTTTTCTGGTCTTTTACAAAAAGATAGCTTGGCGGAAAGTTTTTCAAACAAAATATTGTCACGTTTGTCACACAAGGTTTGCCGTCTTCTTTCCTCTCCCGTCCTGTTGGGTAAAAGTTCACTAATGTCTCAGATGTGATACATCTTAACGACTTAAGACGCATAAAAACGGCCAATATCATATTGAGCCTGCATCCCATGACTAACTGGTTGTAGGCTAGTGCAATTTTAAGAGCTGAAAATAAATAAATTTTTGCACTTTAAAATTACCTCCACATATTAGCTTTGTCTCCAGACTCAACAATTTTTTCAAGCTTTTTGCACAAGGTTTCACATGACTTGTTTACTAAAGGTGCAACCTAACGAAAATATAAACAAAACCAGCTATGATCTTTGACAGCTACATGTAGAGAGATCACAAGACCAACTTATTTAAGGATGGTGCCCACTATTGTTACTGCGCACAGTTTCTGCGCATGTTAAGGTAGTCGTGCGCAACCCGAAAGAATTAAATGCACAACACGCAGGACACGCGGACTGGTTTTGTCTCCTCTACTAAAGTCTGGGAGGTTCTAGTTATTTCTTGTGAAAAAGATGCGCCGTTTTTCAACAGATGAAAAATAATTTTTATTTGCCTTGTCACGTCTTTGAAAACCGAAGAAGTATGCGCATGTTGCTATTTCTGCCGTATGGTTGATCTGACCAAACATTTTACACTCAAACAAAAGTCAATTCTAAAACATCAAAAGTTATTGCTTCAAGATGTTACACTTGGAGCTTGGGTATTAAACAATCCCTTAAAAGGCAAGGATCAGTAAATCAGAAGGAAAACAGCTCTAAGTCCTCCGCTTAATCGAGAAACTGCAAGCTTACCTTTCACTAACGTCCTTCGCGTTTTATCAGCTAATCGGCTATAAACACTTTCCTGAATATTTCTTTAATTTTGTAAGATTTTATATAATTATTCACCAGAAGATAGACTTAAAGCATTTGAGTACATACAGATGTCCCTTTTATTAAGAGTCCATTAGGCTTTTATTTGTCGAACAAACAAGAAAAAACTATCACAAGATTGCTTGGATTGCTGAGATCGCAGCTTCACAAATAGTTGCGTACCGCAAAGGAAACGCTTTCATCGTGCAAAAAATCGTAAAAAATTGTTATGCTTTTTACTATTATCATTGTTATTATTTTGGCAGTACTAAGCGTTAAAATTATTGACTCATTGGGTAGCTTGTTGTGTAGATAGTATTTCTTAAGGTTCAATTTCACGCCACACATAATCTGGACATTTAGACATAGCTGCCATTTTGCTGTTTACAAACTAAAGATGGAAGGTGAATAAAGTATTTCCATTCTAAGACTTTCTTAGGTTTAATAGACACTGTAAAGTCTAAAACTAACATTTAGGAGTGAAAAATAGTGAATGAACATGACACGGAATGCTACAGTAAAAAAATCAAAACGAAATATATAAAATTATCATTTATAGCACAGTTTATATATGAGGGTACATAAATGCATTCGGTACAACTACTTTCGCAGTATTCAGCTTTTTTAAAAGAGAGCTCATGATCATGTATGGAACTTGAGTCTATGCAAATTTATGTCACATGAAACTTGTGACAAAGCTCGAAAGAGATAGCGCAAAGAATAGATATAAGCTCATTGAATGCATGCAAGTTGAATAACATATTTGATCGAGGTACCCGGTAAAATGATAAAAAACGATAGAAGGTTTACAATCCATATTACATCTACAACTTTATGTTTTTGCTCTTTTCCGTGAGTTGTTGTTCTCTGACTGTCAGCCATTGTGGATATCCCAGAGTAGTCCACATTGAGTGAAGCAATAGTGAAACTGACCAGGGAGGGGATGGGAAAAATTGTAAATAACCCCCAAAGAGATTAAGTGAAGGTCGAAACCAACCAATTTAACTTCTAAAAACGCGTGGTAATCCCTACTTTTTATCTTACCAAATGAAAGTAATAAGCCTACTCAGCAAACGGTCAATTTTTGGTTCGGGGAAAATGTCGTTTACACTATTTTTAAGGCAAACGCATGGAGAGGGGTAACTGCTAATAACTTCCCAGTTGTGCTGATATTTCAAAAAAAGGCGTATAAAGAGCAGTTGTTATGTTATCATTTGTTGCTTATTTTGAAACCTTATTGCAATTATCATTGCATTTGTGCCAGTTTATGTGTACACTCTGAAATCTGGGGAAAAAATAACTTTTTATCATTTTTCTAAAAAAATAATGCCTATTCAGCATTTTCCTCCATATTGAAGCGCAGTTATCTCTTAAAAATGTCGGTTACCCCCAGTTTTCTTCTTGGATTTTAATAGCCGCTGATATGATCTACTTGTCTCACATAGTCATTATCTGGGAAAAAAGACTTTCCATTAGTGGGCACCGTCCTTAAGGTATTAGAACTGCTATAAAGTCAAAAAATGATCACACTTATAAAATTACTTATTTGAAGCGTACTCTTAACCTGAACTCAAATTCCAAAAATGAAGCATTTCGGTCAAAAAGAAGCTGAGAAAATGAAGGCTAAAGTTGGTATCTAAGAGCGCTATTTTGGAAATATTAATAATCACAGGCCTGAAATCCGATGGGATACTATTCATTGTTGACAGAAATGTTGCAATTTTCACAACCTGACACGTGATAATGTATCACGAGTTTCAAGTAAGCTAGGGCAAACTATGGCAGAATTCACTTACACTCTGCTTCCCCAAATAAAGTATGATTGTTTTGATATTTCTAAATCATTTTTAAGGCTGTAAAAAGTCTGCTTGAGACACATTAGGTATGATCCTTGCAAGGTCGATGACAGATAAGGCCGCAGTTAAATGACGTATTATGCAACTTAACACGTTGCTAAGGCTAAAACCTTGTTTACGATGCCATATTGAGAGGATGTCACGAAACGAGTTGAAACGAAGATTTTCGCAATTTCTTGCCACGTTCCGTGCTACAATTGGGTAAGTGTCACAACAAACATCAAGAACAGCGGCTTTCTCGTAAGAATTCAAGATGGTGACAAACAAAACAGCGCTGCAGAACGACAAAAATTAGGGGCAGATTAAATTAAGGGCAATTTTTTGGACCCATGACTGAAAACAAATCAATGTGAAAAGGTGAGGATTTATAATACCGCACTGAAACTTGCCAGGTTTACTAACATAATGTAAAGGTAATTAAAATGTATTAAATTCCTGGCAATTCCCAGAATATTTTGGAATTTTTGGTGGCGGCCTGAAGTTACAGGGCATTACAAAAAATTCCACCTTTAAATCTCAGGAAAAATTTACTGGCTACTGCTGGGAATTTAAAGGCAAATGAACAATCGAAGCATAAGTCAGTTCAATTTTTTTTCATTCCTAGCTATTGAAATAAAGCCGAAAATATGCAATTCTTGAATTTTTGAGCCTGTGATATAAATTGACACCTTGGATATCAATTTTCTGAAAGCTCAGCTCTTGCTTGATAGAACAGGTTTAGACCTGTGTAATTTTTGTTTTACGAAATTCAAAGAGGACAGAGGGCAAATTTTTGTTACTTGATATATCTAAAAGTTTTAACTGATCATCTGTAGGATACCTAAAATATGTGCAATTCCACAAATACTATTGGTTTTAGCTCCATATCCTATACCAATTGTAGAACATGTTAGGGGGTGCCACCCACAATGTGAGCACAGTTACTGAAAAGTTATATGAGTGGGAAAACAACCCAAGGAAATTGTAAAATTATGCGTTGAATAACGAACTAAGGGTACAAATCTATTAAATAAGTAAAGTGGGCACAAGCATATTTAAGTAGTGTGCACACACACAACCTACACTAACTATAAGGATAATAAATGGATTAAATTAACAAAGGACATATGGTGGCACCATTCAGCCATTGAGTGCCAGTCTCATCTCCGCAGGGTAGTTTGATACTTATCGATGATAACCCCCAAAAGCCTTGAAGATTATTTATTAAAGGATTTGAGAAGTAGAGTGTACAGTCTAGCCTCTCCATATGGACACCTCTCTATATTACGGAAAGTTCGTTTGGTCCCAGAAATACCAAAAATCATACATTCCCAGCAACCTCGATAATACAGACACCAATGTAAAGTGGACACTTGGTTCTGTCCCTTAGGTGTCTGTATTAAAGAGATTTGATTGTGTTTTAGATTAATTTTAGCAATACCAGTGAGGCCTTTAAAAAGTAAAAACCATCAGGCAAGGTAATGCATGTAAGATGAGCAATCCTAAATATTTGTTTCACCCTTTAGGTCCAAAAGAGTGATCAATTGCAACATCACTGATATTTTTTCCCTTCAATACATAATCAAGAGAAAAGATTATGAGAATTATAACAATAATCATCTACAGGAAAATGCTTTGACCTGTTATCAAATTCTTCCAGGTAATTTTTTAAGGAAATGTATGAATCAGTTTATAATTAAAGAATTTGTATGTGCATATTGGGGCTTCAATGATTAAACAAACCTGCTTCAGCTTATGTGCACTGAATGTTGGAGTTATTGTTTCACGAATTCTCTTCCAGTCCTCATCCTGTGCTTGTAGTAACACTTTAGACTGAACACCAGTTGACGCACTTAAGGGCTGCAAAAAAAATTGACACTGTCAAAAAAGTAATGAAACTTAAAGTTATTAGCTTCAGTCAACTCTCAGGAAGTGACCATCCTTGGTGCAGTAGCAAAGTGGTTACTTACGGGAGGTGGTTGTCTTCGGGAAAATTAAGAAAATAAGCTCAAAACTCTGTACTCAACATTTTGCATCAAAGTAAGAATCCAACGACAAATATAGCACTTCAAATTATACTCACTTTTTTACCCACAAATTGTATTACAGCCACCTTTTTTTGTACATCAGGGCTCAAAATAACGAACAGCAGGTCGCTGGTCATGATGACCGGCCAAATATTTTTTAGCCCAGACAAAACCCAATTTCAGCCGGTCAAATAATGAATACTATATATTTTTTTGGCCTTTGCAATATCGAATTACGCTGGCAACAGATCGTTCTACTGTATTGACGTTCAGGTTTTTGGCGGCAAGTTGGTGAAAAATTCATTCACAAGTTTTTGAGTTCCTTTCCGCAGTTTTCGGCCGTTTTCACGTCTGTTGACATTACCTTGAGTATCATCATACGGTGGTGTCTGAAGTCTGCAAGGTTCGTCCCATATCTGCATATCGATGAAACTTGATCTTTTCGTTGCCCGGCACGTGATCGAAAGGTCTCCTCCACAAAGAATATTTCCGGCAGAGAATTTGATTTGGAAAGAAATCTGTTCCACAAACAGCATATTTATCATCAGAGGTCAATAAATATACAGCAAAGCTTTTGTTTGGATTGTCGCGCAACATTTTATAGCAAAGGGCTCATTAACAAACAAGAAGGAGGATTTTAAGCGCCGAGATAGGCAATGTTTGTTCTCAATTAGCTTAAATTTTCATCAGAAAATTCTAGAATCAAGTCCACAAACAATATTCATGTTCGACATAAAGAAATTATTATAATTAATCGATGCGCTTAAATTTATTTCCGGAGAAACAGTACAGGGCGACCTGTTGAGAATTGCGATCGATTTGCCCGAATTCCATCGAAGGTGATTTTCACAATCCTCTTACATTACATTTGAAATGTTAGATGGACAAAAACTGTTAGCTATCCTTTAGTTTTCTAATGGATCGCAGATTATTGTTACTGCATGTTTTCCCAAAGAAGGTCATATTACTTATCACACCCAGTGCGACCTGCTGCATCGTTGCATTACTGCACAACTCAGTTTGTTGTTGTTTCACTTTGTTGCCTTTCATTACGACATGATGACATGAAATTTATTGCGGTGTTCTTTTTCTTTAAAGGTTTTTGTGCAAAGCAGCAAAAAAAAAAAGCCAAAGAAAAATAAATCAGTACAGTGTTATAGAGCATAACGCATTCAGCGACAACTATATGGAAAATATTATAAAACGTTTGCATCCAAAAATGACTGGTAAAAATGACCGGCAAGACGAGATTTTGACCGGTCAAGTCCACCATCAGGCCGGACATAGAGCAAAACGCATTAAGCGACAACTATATGGAAAATATTCTAAAATGTTCGCATCCAAAAATGACTGGTCAAAATGACCGGCAAGACGAGAGTTTGACCCGTCAAGTCCACGATCAGGCCGGACATTGTCTGTTGACTGGCTGTTATTTTGAGCCCTGTAACATCAACTGCTGTAACAGGGCTTGAAATTGCGACTCACTGGTCGCCAATGCGACCAAAAATTGAGCACTGGCGACTAAATTTTCAGAACTGGTCGCCAGCTGGCGACTCGCGTTTTGTCCGATGACTAAAGAAAACCACGACACAACTTTTGTTTTTAAGTCTTTATATTAGGAAATCAATTGGATATGGTAGCTAGTATACAACTCACCTTTCCGTCCCCAGTAACATAATGTCTGAATATTACAAGATAATCGAAAAAATTGAATGTATTTTGACACGTCGATACTGGGATTGCAGGCGCACTTCAACACCATGTGCTTTTCATTTGCCCCGAAAATGGCGGCAGATACAAATCAGTTGAAGAGGCGTGAGTTTTTACGTGCGGGGAATGAAGATTCAGCCAAAAGGTTAATCCTAACTTTGAATCCTTCATCAGTTGTTGATGTAGGGAAAGTGGGCGGTTAATAAATGGCTTTAACTATCACTAATAGAAAAAGTACCTGAGTGAATAGAACGTTTCTTTATACTTTAACGTAAGGAGATAGCGATTCAATTCAAGCGGTGCTTCCGTAACTCCCGCAATATTTTAGGTTTTATTTTCCTAAAACATTCTGTCTAAAATGAAACAAAGACCTAAAAACTGCACTAAGTCCATTTTTGTTTCCTCCTGGTCGGAGACTGGTACAAGCAATGTGGTCGTGTAAAGGCCTGGGCCATGCATGGCATTGATTTGTTGGCAGCAAAAGGTGTCTAGGAAGCAAGTCGAAAATAAAGAACAGCATTTCGTAGAAGTAGCAAAGGGCAAGGACCAGTGTTTGTCTCAGAATGAAAACCACGGACTTAAAACATTTTATGCTTCGCTTCATTTAACCCTTTCACTGCCAGAGTGCTTGATGAAGTTTTGTAAGGTAGCTCTAACTTTTGAGTCTGTGGACGAAACCCTATGGAGTGACCATTCAAATGAAACCTCTCTACCTGTACTTACACATGCATGGTGCTACTTGTTTTTCAAAATTTCACAAAATGAAATTTGGGATTTTTTGTTGAATTTTACCTTTGGCCACATTTGGCAGTGAAAGGGTTAAAATGACTATGGAGACAACCATCACCTTTGGACCAGAGACATATCACCTGAGAACAACGGTAGCTTTATAACCAAGTGTTACTCGTGTTGTTTCTAATTGTTTTCGCTCTTCAGTTATGACTTTTCTTGCATGCAAAGTAACGTATAAAATCGTGTTCTTGTGTAAGTTATATATAAAACAAGTTGGCGACCAAAATTTATGATCTGGCGACCAAAATTTTTCCGTTAGTTGCCAGCTGGCTCCCAAACGAAAAAGTTAATTTCGAGCCCTGTATAATCTGTTAGCACTGATTGGTGTAGTGCTACTGAAAACTGAACTTTCGTCTCATTCAAGCATTTCTAACTGATGGTTGCTTAAATGCAACAGAAAACAAAAGAATATTTATGCCAAATTTCTGGCTTAATTTAAAAGTCATCATTGTCGTTTTATAAGAAATTTTTAGTGGTGGTCGCTTAGGAGAGAGTTTTTGAAACAGATAAGTGGTCCCTAAGTTGGTTGCTTATGAGAAGTGGTCACTGTGAGAGAGTTAACTGTAGAATACAGTAAAAACCCGCATATAAGAACCTAGTGATTTAATGGGCAGCCCTAAAACATGGACTCTGGAATCTGGAGACGGAAATGGAAGCACGGAAACGGAAAGAGAATACAGAATACGGAATCAAATATCAAATATCAGTTCCCTTAGATATATTCTTGTTATTGTGTCTTGATAAGGTTTGCTGTAGTGTGGGTTAATTTATTGCACTGTAAGGCCGATGAAAGTAATTTTACGTGTAATTTTTTTTTCACAAGTTTATGGGTTGAATAATACATTTAAATATTACCTTTTTAGCTAAATGCATATGTCAAGAGTAGTAGTAGTTGGCTTCAGACTACACTACGTGATTGTCCCCAACCTAAATACTTAAATCTGGACACCATCTTGGGACTCAGATAAATGCAATGTTGCCATAGCAATGTTGTAATTTCAACATAATCATGAGGCATTATCAGCGAATGGTAATGCTGCAATTTTGTCGCAGTTACTAAAACAAGGAACTAGCCAAAACTACCCACAATGACCCACAATGATCAACACAATAACCAAAAAATGACCCATGACAACGACAACAACCAACTCTTTTGTAGTTTTGGCAGCCCCTCACATCCTGTACAATTAATAATGACAAATTTCCACTACTACTTACTCCAATTGGTCTGTTGGTAAATTTGCTGAATTCTTTCACAGTAATCTGTTTCAGGAGATCTAGATCAGATATAAGGTATGCAGGACTGCGTCCCAAATAATACCTGTAGATAAAAGTTTATGTACAAAATCCCTGCTATCTTCAACATGTGGCATAAATTAACTTATAACTTACACTGTATAATGTTGGGAATAGGCTAGAGTTGGTCATTGGACATTTTCTGACCAAATTTCAAAATTATTGTCAAGCCAATTTACACTATGGTTAGCCATCAGGTCTAAACACCAACACGCCTTGAGTTTTTCTGTTAATTATACACAGGTGTAAGGTGTTGCACAGTTACCAAAGGTTGCATAAGGCACACTAAAATGATAACTGATTAAGTGGGGTATACTGGATAATAGGCCTAATTTCAACCACAAGAACTGGTACTCTGCACAATAAATGTACAAAAAAATAATGAACAGAAGTTATGATCACATATTCTTATTATCCTTACCCACATACTCTTCCATATTTTTCAGTAACCTCTTTGTCAAACAGCTGTTTAGGCTGAAACAACCAATATTTCAACAATTTATTATCATTATTAGTCAACAAAAAACAAAGAAATGTCAGTTCTATTATTGCTTAAGCAGGGCTGTCAAAAAGGTTTCAAGTAGCAGGCTGATAATAAATTAATAGTAGGCAGCTTTGGAACTCGCACCAGGGCAGTGTTCCAGATAAGGGACGGGTCTCGGGTCAATGACCTGACAAAGAAGGCTTCCTGCAGACCCGACAGATGACATATAAGTGTTAATAGTTAAATATAACGAAAAAAATTACTTCATTACGTACTACTCATCTAGTACATAATTTGTATATATAGGAACTACTGTACTTGTAAATAAGCAGGTTGCCTAAGCAAAGGACACTGGATGTGCTCCATTGGGATGATCTGGATCAGCAATACAAGATCGCTCAGGTCATAGCACATAAAAGGATTTGACGAATCCACCCTGAGAAAGGATTCATTGGTTCATATGATACCATGATCTGAGTGACCTCTGATAACTGATTCTGGATCATTCCGATTGAATGCATCCAGTCAAATCACTTACATTTACAGTGTAAGTTGTTTTAAACAAAAAGTCTCATGACCAAATATGGTGCTTTGTACGGTTGCAAGAATTAGAATTAGAATGTTTTGTTATGTTCTGTTCTGTTGTATAATGTAGAAGTATCTTTCAATTTTCACCTAAAATTTCTACAATTAAATGTGATTAAAATGTTCACTGTGCAGTAAACTGTTCTTTTCCTTACTCCCAGCTATTTTCTTCGAGCTCCTGATAACTCAAACTTTTTTCAATTTCCCTTGAAGGTTCAAGTTATCGAGAGTCGACTGTAAATTCAAACAGTATTTTGATCAGCCCTGCTATATGTAGCTTGTTTTGAAATGCTTTTTTGTATTCCAGTTATAAGCCCCCCATTTATAAGCCTTCCAAAAACCCCATACAGATCTACAAAGTTGTATAAGCCCAGGGTTCATAGGCAGAACTTTACTGCATACACATTTAACAGTATACAATAACTACAGAATGTTATCGTTTTCCTCTTAATCCAACATCATGTAACATAACTTCACATGATTTACCTTTTTGCTCATTTCAGGAATATTTCCCACAAATGGCCATGGGGCAGGACCTGGTATCCCAAGTTTCTTGAAGAAAGAAAAAGGGGCCACCGCATACCTGGTTGGCAAAGGGAGAGATACAACCAAAAATTAGCATGAACTTATAATAGTCAAACTTCTATGTCTCGAAAAGACACTGCTATGCTTTTTGATGTGTTTTGTGCACTAACCAGTTGACCTGGTCCCATGAAATCTTAATCATCACACAATCCCTAGCTCTTTGATACTAAACAGTCACGCAGCTGTAAAGATGTAGATACTTAGCTCCGTCTCTTGGGGTCCATTATATTTACTATGTTTGAGTTCAGTGAAAGCTCTTATTAGCGGGCACCCTAAGGATGGCGTCTGTTACTAATGCTGGTAGCCTGCGAAAACATCCGTTTCTCCTCGCTCTTCGTCGCTGAGGACGTTTTGCGCGGAGGAACGTCTGCGACTCAGCGATAGAAATTCCATACTGATGACGTAAGTCTGTCCAGAATCCGGTCAGAAGCGCTGATTGGTCGACGGAGCAGTTACATTGTTTTAGCTATTGTTTACGAATGACAGACAAAAGACAAAAGGCCACAAAGGTCAAATGTAAACGCGAAGAATCTCTGACAAAACAGTCAATATTTGTGGAATATAGTCTTCTCTAGAACAAGCATTTGAGTTTACCAAAATCGAACAGAAGACACGCAAAATTAGACAATTTATATTTGGAACCCCATGACTACTGGATTTATTATGTAAACATTGATTTGCGTCATCAGTATGGAATTTCTGTCGCTGAGTCTCAGACATTCCTCCGCGCGAAACGTCCTCAGCGACGAAGAGCGAGGAGAAACAGATGTTTTCGCAGGTTATGGTGCTGGATGCTCACAGAAAGGTTCTCATAGGTGACTACAAGAGATGTAAGGGTTAGATGGCAACTTACGTGTATATGTGCCCAAAAAAAACAAACAAACACTGAAGCTGGTATAAATTCATCGTGATAAACAGGGATATAAAGTTTTAATATTTAATTAACAAAATGCAAGATTCAGAGGTGAATAAGATTATTTTCATTTCAGGTGTCAGCTCACGGCAGCCAGCCACAAGTAGAGCTGTCCGCTTATGGGTCTCCAATAAGAGAGCTTCCACTGAATATCAATCAGAACTGACCCTCAATTTCCCTGTTTCAACACATTTGTCTTAATTTGATTTTGATGGTAAAAGAACACTCATCATGTATACAATAGCCTTTACAAACACACTGGAACAGGACGGTCCTTTTTAAGACATGTTTAATACCTCTTGCCTAGGTTCTCCAAATCCCAACCTTATCTGGAATCCGAACGCTCAGATTTTTGTTAGCGCCCTTTGAAAAATGAAATCCGCAGCGTTCATTCTTTGTCGTGGTTGGAAACTTCGATAAATTTGTTTTGAAGGGCCAAAATTTTGTCGGTTTCTTTAAAGAAAAAATCTGAATCCCCCTATTTGAAAACCTGTCATCCTTTGGCGGGGGCAGGGAGGGTATCTTTCTTACGTCATGACAAACAGTATCTCATTCTCAGTTGGGAATGAAAATTATCAAGCACTGAATAAAATTCAGAAAATCTTTTTGTGAGCATGTGTACAAATCAAAAGGGTTAAAACTACATTGCTACATTGAATGAAGCAAGTTCAAATGTATCAGCTCAGTATTAAGCCGTTCTCCAAAAGCCCCTCATGATCAGACGAATCACCAAAAATGCTCTCTTGGCTTACTTTTTACAAGTAGTACCTCGTACACTTTCTCTACACCTGACCTACAGATAACTACATTTGCAAATAGAAATAGATTCTTTGGTTATGAAACTGGCCTCCTACACAGACCTACGGCTACACGCATGAGTGGCGGGACGAGGTGGAGCGATTTGGAAGTGGTACAAGATAAAAATGGCCCGTAATAACGCCCCTTTTCTTGTTCCACACAGTGATGGAAATAGTAGCCCCCGACGTTAAAATGGTAACATTCAAGATTTGACTCTGTTGTTTGAAAGACCAAATGAAGGACGAAATCGTGACTAAAGAGCAGCCAAGATGGGCACAAATTCGGAAAGTAAACAACGACTATACTGAACTTCTCCTCGGTGTGCAATCATATACTTAGCTTAGATGTGTTTAACTTACCAATACAGGAAAATAAGAGCGCAGAGTAAGAAAGCAATCCACAGATTTTCGAAGACTGCAAAGTTTCGAATGATTTGCAATACAGAATCCATGCTGTGGCTGCAATCAGCGCATCGGGAATATGAATGACGTCATCTGGGATCAGTCGGGATACTAGTCATACTACTCAAACAGACTGGGAGCCACACCTCTGGTTTCGTTGAAAATTCTGTTTTCGAGCGTTTACGAATACCGTAGACCTTTATTAATACCAATACGGCGGCCATATTGAATTAATTCGATTTAATTAGCAATTAATGAATGAGGCTGAGCAGGATATGAAGAATTAAGCAGATCGAGAAGGGTGTTATCCACAACTCCTGCAACTTGGTAAATTCAACTTTTGGCTCACAGAGCAGTATTTTATATTCCAAATGAAGCAAGTCATTAAAAAATCTTATTATTCATTCAAAGTATTTCCCCGATTCTGATTGGCTAAAAGCACACGTTTTTAAACGTGTGCTTCGAGATGTTATCCGCCTCGGCCTACGGCCTCGACGGATAACACCCTCCTCGATCTCCATAATTCTTCATAAGATACTCAGCCTCATTCATTAACTGTTAATTAATTAGAGAAAAATTTTCTTTAAATTTTTACCATTGTTAAGGTATTTTTGATGTTTCTTGACGCCTATTTTTAGGAACAACATTAAAAACTTGCAAAGCAGTGTTCGCCTTTTTGCCGGGAGGTATACAGTGAAAGACCATATTTCTAAAACTAAACTAGAAAAAGGCGATCATTATTACATCCAAACACGGCACAAGGATCTTTTTCCCTATTAAAATCTTATTGCACTCGGAGGGTTCCGGCCCAGAGCCCGGAACCCGAGGAGGCACCCTAATGTCCCCCGCGTAAACTTTCCCGATTTGATGAAACTAGGCGCGCACGGTGGTCCCGGTTAATTTGTCAACGAGTCGCATACAGTAGGCCAGTTGCACTAAGAGGTCACGTGACCAATGCTTCCTTTAAACGATGTGTTGGAATCTTGCTGATGCCAAAAATTGCCAGAGCACATAAAAATTATCTTACTCCCGATATTTGAGAGGGAACGCATTTGAGGGAGATATTTTATGGCACTTTGATTTTTCAACAAAACAGTATGATTTGTATTGGCCGCCATGTTTGAGGGCATACTCTTGCCCTCCAACATGGCGGCCAGAGCTACTTTTTGCTTATATCTTGTTAAACATTTGATAGTTACGTTCAGATGTGCTGTAAATGTTACCATATCATCTTTTCAACATTTCCCTTGAACTTTAAGTGCAAAATTTGTGTTCTGGAAGATGTAATACTTAATTTTAACAATCACATTTTGGTTACGTGACGAGCTACGAACTTACTCATTTTAAGAAAATGGTGCGGGTTTGAAAAACCAAATTACTATTATTTTGTTTAAGATATGACCCACTAATCGTTTTTCGAAGGCAAAATCAGATAACTTTCATTTTCATAAACACGATGTCACATGACCTCTTAGTGCAAATTGCCTAATCCTCGCCCAGGAAGATTTTCCACCGAAACTCCTCTAGAGCGAGAACGCCGACTTCAAATTCAGCGTGAACAACGAAGGAGAAGACGTCAACAAGAAACCGCGGAGTAGAAGGAACATCAGTGAGCACAGCGAAGGCAACGCCGACAACAACAGACAGAGGAACAGGAGATTGGAATCAAAGGAATTATGATCGTTTTACATTGTCGAAAACCCAGATTTCTTAGTTTGCCGGTTTCCCCGCAGATATATAGATCAAAGTCTGCAAAGTTTCAGCTCCGTATTACGGCCCGAATAATAATAATTTTCAGGCGAACTGCACCGGGCCATATTTGTTCTTTGTTTTTGTCTTTTTATAAATGCGGCGGCGAAATAATGCTAAATCTGCTTTTCAATACACTGTTAACAATAACACTACATAATACGCAAAAAAGAAGAAGAAGAAAAGAAAGAACAACGTATGGACCTTTAACACGATATTCGCGGTTGGTCACTCGTCCAGTTCTTAACACCGACCGACAGGGCTTAACTTGTGTGCCGTTACCAAACCGAGGTTCGCGAAGGTTATTGCGAGATACATATTTCTATAGCGTTAAAAAGTTATTCAGCAGTACTGCAATCGTTTGGTATTAAAGAACTTGATTTGTCAGACACAAATCAGCAACGTGGATCGACAGAACTGGTTTTGTCAACGTGGATCGACAAACTCGATTCAAACCACATCAGGAATAGCTCAAATTTCTCAAAACCCAGTCAAAGACAAGAAAGGTGCTAACGTGAAATAACCGGGTTTTGTTCTATATTAAGGTATTCAGGGTTTAATAAACAGTGGTCCATGTGTTTTTAGGGTTAGTTTATGGCGAAATCCCGATTATTTTATTTGATACAAGGACATGCCAGAAAAAATGAACTGGGAAATATCTCAAAGGTGAGAAACTTGAAACAGTGGTCCATGTTTTATTGCGAAATCATTTATATCAGTTGCGTTCGACGTTTCGTTCAAGAATGTCACACTCGAAGCCAAAGCATCCGTTCCACACATTAGTTACGAATAGATCATTAAAGATGGTTTTGCTGTTTAACGTTCTATTACATTTACAGTGTTGGTTGAATTCATTATGAGATGTATAAAAAACAATTGTCCATCCTAGGTATGTCATGTATGAGGATTTTCATTAACCCAGGAAACAAAGTGTAATAATTGAGACAACACAAAAGAGAACAAAAGAATTACACTCAGAAACTCTAATACGAAAACTGCATTTCAAAGGTTCATGGCAAATACATGGACAACCACAAGGAGTCTTCATTCCGGTTTTAAAAGGTCGGGGGCAGATTTAGTGACAACTATAAATAGTTCTAAGAAAACTTTAAGAAAAAATGTCCCGAAAAGCGCTCGAAAATACAAACGAAATGTGCTCACGCCCCCTGGGCATCCTATAATACTCCTTAAATCAAATTAATTCAATACGGCCGCCGTATCGGTAAAAAGGTCTATTGTTTAATTTGAAAGATGTCCGTAGTCTGCGAGCCGACGAAATGGACATGCTGGTGGTCAATAAGGGGAAGCTCCGCCCAGAAAATTTTTTTCGCTTAACTTATATGAAATGGTAGGGTTTACACTACTGGAATTATATGAAAGGGTGGGGAAATCTGTCATTACGGTGTAAAAGGACGTTACAAAAGGGCTAACAATGAGAAAATCGAAAAGCCTTTCTAGTTGTGTGATTTATTCAAATTTTAAAGAAGGTAACTATCATCAAAGTTATAAACTACATTTGTGCGAGTCTAACTGGCGTTACTCACAGCGTTATGTGAGCTATACTAATACATTGCTAGAAACCTGCACTCGCACGCGCGCTTCAAAGCTAAATGCTTTTAAAGCAAACCTTTTCATTTAGCAGTGAACATATACAAATTAGAGAAATTGTGCTAATTTAACTTATAAAATAAATAAAAAGTTCACTTATGGAATAGCCTGTAAGATCAAGTGCGGGATGCATGATTAACCAAGCCGAGAGAGTTCTGCTGTATGGAAGAGGAAAAAAAGACATCCTTACGCCTGATTCAATGTAATAATTTTAATACACCTGAAAGCAGAACGCCACAAAACATTCATAGAAATTGCGGGAATGATAGCCCTTGTCGATGTATTAAAATTCTAACATGACTCCGAGGCTTTTGGGCCGTACTTCCTTATAAGAGGCTAATGGGGATGTGCCGCTGGATGGGGTCGCATTTTCACGACTGGATTGACTATAATGGGGTTGCAATTTCAATAGAGTTACTAGAATACGGTCGGACATTTTCGGAGTTTTGGGTTAAGAAAGTTCTTCATATTTACGGTTAGCCTAAGTACCAGAATGTTTGTACTGTAGGTGAAAATAAAGTGTTCTTCATTCAAATTAAAAAAATGGGTCAATTTATTTTAGGATTACCTATTTAAAGGACTGATAAGGTACGTACATAAATAGAAATGACTAAGTTGGGATGGCGAAAATTACATTTGCCCAAAAGTGATTAAGATGGGGTCTATAATTTGCCGCAGAATAGACTATTATGGGCTAGGGGCTCTGAGAGGCTAGCGGCACATACCCAACCAGAGTACGCCCCCGACTTTAGGGTCAAACTTGCAAATTTCTCACAACTCCATTGTCTTGCAATTCCCAGAAGAGACTTGAACACAAAGAAAACCAAACCAAATATAGAAAAATGACCAGAAAGCCTCGGAGTCATGTTTGAATTTTAATATATCGGGCGTGGGCCATTGCAGCGACAAAAAGATAGTTTGGCTGGAAACGAGACTCGAACCTGCGCAAAAGACCTCATGTGCGCTACTCGAGCTTGCCGATAATCGTTATTTAACGCATTACATTTTCTTTGGGTTGTTTTCCTACTCATATACCTTTCCAGCAGATCAGTAACTGTTCTCACATTGTGGGTGGCTCCCCCGCAACCTCGTCCCCAGGGCTTTTCCCTTAAAAAATGGGAGCCCTGGGGACGAGGTTGGCTCCACCTGAAATGTTCTACAATAGGCCATTTGCACAATGGTGTCATTTTTACTACTGCGACTCTCTAATTAAGAGTGACCACTATTTCGTGACGTTGACACCTCTCATGAAATCTTGGACAAAATAGATGGAAAATTTATACTCCCCCCTCCCCCTCCCACCAAATCAAGGATGGGAAAACGGCGCGTTTTGGCTTTCGCGCGGCTTCATCAGTCCATGATTTAAGGGGGGATGGGGGTTTACTGTTCCATTAATTTTTATTCTGTCCAAGGCTGTAGGTTTGCGAAAGAATTCCGAATTCCGGTTCCTGGTTTACCAGACGCGTTCCCAACCTCGTTCCCAGGGTTGTGTCCTATCCGTCTCTACGGAGCGACAGAGAGAGACGGGTAGGAAAGAGAACCTGGGAACGAGGTTGACGCGTCCCATAGCAGAGGAGCGGGGTGCTAAGTGATTTTGCTGGTCATTTTTTTAAAAAATGAGTCATTCTTTAATATTCCTTGTAGTTTATGCCCTTGGAACAATCTTCACGTAAATTCCATTTTTGGGGGCCATTGTTACTGTTGCCTCTAGTTGAAGGGGAACCTGAGATATAAAAAAAAATTGCGTTAACCAAACAAATAGAAAGCTTATCCTGTTTCATTTTATTATTGAATTTAACTTCTAAAATAATTAAGGCTGTCGGAGTGTGTGTAGCATGTCCTACCACTACCAGATGCACAGGCTGACCATCCGAACTGTTCGAGGGGTCGTGATGTCACGCGCGACATCGTATCTGACATAATTATTTACTGTATTCGTAACGCGCGCTCTTGGCTTGATATAAGTGATCAGGAGAAATGCTTCGTAAAACACCGAAATTTGCACCTTTCGACCCCAAATATGAATGTAAGGTACGAAAGATGAATAAAGATTACTTACAATTTGTTTTTAGAGTCGTCTGCTGTGATTTTGTGGCGTTTTGAGTCGCTTGAAACTGACACCCCGACTAATATGACTGTATTAGTGACATCATCATGCCTCGAACAGTTCGGATGATCCGGCTGTGGTCCTACCATTAATTCAGTTTCGACCTCACTTCATTTGAAGGTGACCCTCCAAAAGTGACGTCAATATGGTTGACAAATGTGTCTTACACTTGGATTTAAATTGTATCGGAGATAATACAGGAGTGAAGCACAGACGTTTGTCAAAGGTTAGACAATCCTGGGGGTGAGTACCCTGCGAGCTGAGGCCCTTCGATCTTCCTAGATAAGTCGGGAACAGGAAGAGACCTTCCTCTTCCCGACTTATCTAGCAAGATCGAAGGGCCTCTGCTCGCAAGGTAGGGGGTGAGTGACCCAATAAGAAGAAAAAGGTAATCCTAAAAGGTGTGTAATGTTAGCATGGCTCAAATTTATGTATTCCAGTAAGAGGTACCTATAGAGCCTTTTCACATGATGACACTTCCACCAAATTGTTGTATCTCAAACCAGTCCTGTGCGAGTTTGACTTTTCATATGCAGAAACGACCTTTTATCACAATAAATTGCATAGCTGCTAGTCACGTGAGTGAAAACGCTCTATAGCACAATTGCATGATGACGTCATTTTACTACCAGAATTCTTCAGTTTGTTATTTTCTTGTGCAAACTAGGGCTGTTGATCTTTAAACCTCAGTGGGATTAGCAAATTTAAAAAAGAAAGCAAAAACGAAATGAATTCTGGTAGTTGTAGTCAATTATCAGTGGGTGCGCGCTCTAAGAGCTCATTGTAGATAGTCCAGTGCTCTAAACCTGTGAGATCCAGGTTTCCCAGCATATGATTTTTATGCAAAACTTAGATTTTCTTGTCACTCAAGAGCAAAAGTATAAAGGTACCACGGGCCACAAAGCACGAAAAGGTACTGACAACCATTAGAGGTTAATTCACATTTTAGTAGGTACCAAAACACACATATCTCCTTCCGAAAAGATACAAGAAAACCCTGTCATTTTTGTAAATAGCGCCCCCCCCCCCCCTCCCTCACCCAAGAACTAGTAGGACAGTGTTTCCCTTCTGGACTTTGATCCTCCCTGTTTCACTCACACATGGACCTAACATTCTGCAATGATTAGAGCGATTTTCATGTGACCTAGAAATGAAAACGCGCAAACAAAACAGAAACAACAAACAAACGGACATAGGGGGATTTGATTGGTTTATCGAACAGATACAAATGGGTGTATTCCCGAGAACTTTCTAGAAATCAACCGTACTTTGCTTTGACATCATACTGCAACATGACTTGCCAATCGAACAATGCCTTCTCCATATTAGGGTTCTCTCTGGCGGGAAAACGAAGAGGCCATATTTTGATCTTTTCATCCATTTGATGCTAAAACAAATAACGAACACTTACCGAAACCATTTTTCAAGGTCATACGAAAATCGCTCTATTAGCACATCGTACTGCCATTCTCAAAATCTACAACTTGTAACTGTATCTAGTCACCTCTAATAGTACTAATATGACTAATACCTCAGTGTCTGCATTTTTCTGGAACCTAAACCTCTTAAGCAAGTACACCAATGCCATTTTTGCTTCCATGAGTGCAAATCGCATTCCAATACAAGATCGGGGTCCTGTTCCAAATGGAAGAAAGCAGTATGGGTTGCGCTTCTGCTTTGCTTCTTTTGAAAACCTGCCAAAAATATACATTGCTAAGGTGAGCGTGAATTTGTTGCTACTATACACTGGGTATAAAATACACCGTAACAACAATGTAAACAAAAGAGCAAGACTTAGTCTTATCTACTGAGCAATCTGACATCACAAGTGTTTGTAATGGCCAAGTGTCAAGTTGCATTATTTCGACAGCAAGGAAAGAGGTGGTCCAATGGTGTCCGAGGGAGTTGACGGACTATATTTTTTGTAACAAATAATTGTCTGTGTTGCATGTTTCTTACCTTTCTGGATCAAACTTCTCAGGATCAGGCCAATACTCTGGGTCTCGATGGAGATGATACACAGGGACAACTGCTATTGTACCCTTCACAAATTTCACACCATTTAATGTGCAGCTTTCATTGCATAAACGGCCAAACCTGAATAACCATAAAGGAAAGAGAAGAACAAATTAAGGTGGGTGCAAAGAAAACCATTTTTACAGCTTGCCATTCAAACAAGCTGAAGCTAGCACTTACTAGCCCAGACGTCATTTCAACTAGCCCCAAAAGCTTTTTGACGAGCAGAATTGATTTCATAGTTCTTCTGTTTTTTTAATTGCTCAAAAAACATCACTTGCCCGTTGGTCAAGTTGAAAACAGAATTCACTAGCCTGATAGCAAAATCCACTAGGCACGGACTTTCGGACATTACTTTCTTTGCACACTGTTAAGTTCAACAGCCTCAAGAATTGTTTTTGTTGAGGGTTTTAATTTTTTTCAGAGGGGATTTCTACATGGAGAGACCTACAACAGGAGGATGTTCTACAGTGCTTTTAATAAACCATTAATAGAACTATTAGTAGAGGGAAGTTAATGCGTTAGCAATTCCTTTGAATGTGCCATCTTCAAATACAGCAGATATACACTTTACTGTCAAGAGAGCACAAACCATAATAACTTTTTTGGTGATTAACTTTTTTGGCAGGCATGGCATTAAAACTTAAAAGTTGGCCCAACTTTTTCAAGTTTCAATCCATATCCTTATACATACATAGATACACTTTATTACAAGTCCTCTATACCGGGCTATTCTGTCATAATATACAAAAATAAAATTACAATGGGGCAAAAATATTTACACCTGTTACAACAAGAAATATTTACATGAGTTTATGTACAGTCATAAAAATTTGATTCAATCTAAGAAGAGTTTGCAAGAAAGTGTGCGGCCACTTTCCTTTTAAAACTTGAGATATTGTTTAAGTTCTGAATGTTTTCTGGGAGTAGGTTATCCATCCTTGCCATAGATGACAGGAAATGGTTTCAATGACTAAATATAGTCTTAAATAACAAAACTGGACTATTACTTTTTGAATTCAATTGATGCAAAAAAAAGTTTCAGCTTTTTTAAAAAAATTGCAAATAGCATAACCTAGCCCCTTTAAGGTACAGTAAAACTCCGCGACTAAGAACCTGAGCCCAGTTGTTCAAAGCTGGGTTAAGATAAGCCAGGGTTAGTGCGAGATTTTAATTCAGATTTGAATGCTTAAAAAGCATTTCACTTTTAATTCTTTTTGTCTACAAGTTGATGATTGGAAGCTCTAAAAAATAACAGAGAAATTAAATCCACGAAAATGCTTTTGAACACAAGAAAAAGAAACCAGGGTTAAATCTAACCCCGTGTTAAGTGCTAATCGGCCTTTGAACAACTGGGCCCTGGATTTTAAGAACCTGTTGCGCTAAAATTTGCCAATTAAGCCCCCTCTATTTAAGAACCTGTTTAGCCTAAAATTTGAAACAGGTTCTTATTTTCTAAAATCTATAAAAAACCGCAGCACACTTAGACAAATATAAGATATTTCAACTGAACCACCAAATACTCTTAGCCATATTGAATTTTTTTCTTGGAAATTAAGAACCTAGATTTAAGAGCCTACATAGCCTAAACGTGTGCTAACTAATACCATTTATATAAGAACCTGTTTAGGCTAACTTCGAAAAATCCAGGCTCTTAGTCGCGGGGTTTTACCGTATACTGTACCTGGTGGCAGGGGGGTAAAGACGCAATCCTTCACAAATCACCATGTCCAGATATTCCAAATTCTGCACTACATCATAGTCAGGGGTTTCCTGTCAAGAAGTCATGCAATCATTAACAATAATCTTCAACCTAAATTAAAAGTGGTATTTCAAGAGAAGTACATGTAACGTGGTCCTGACAAGCCAGCTCAGGGCACAACAGAAAATTGGATGCTTGAATAAAAGGGGAACATATCCTTCTGATAAGAACACTCTTATAGTAATCTAGTCCATTATCATCATTTTCTTTCTGCAAACAGCATTGTCAATGTCACCATTGTCTCGATTATCTGGACTCGTTGGGACTTAAGCAAATAGTCCGGATAATCGAAAATATGAATATTACTAAGACAATAATGTAAAAATAAGGAATAAACATGTTTGGAAGGATAAATGAACTTTTAATCCTTTCATTTTTTGAAGCCGTCACATATTATTAATATTCATTAGAAAAAACAGGACCATACAGGGCAACTAGTCTGGATAATAGAGGTCAGGATAATTGAGGTTTGACTGTATAATAATTTCCTAATTTATTACTTTTTGTCTTTAAAGAGCCTTGTTGCAACGCACAAGAGGAAATGTCACACAATTTACTATTAAAATAATTTTCTATGCACCCGGCTGACATTAACCCATGCAGGCACCACTTTTGAGCAAGAGCATCAAGAATGTAATCTGAGGGCTGTTTAAATTTTCTTAACTTATTAAAAAATCATGGTTACCATCCTTGCAAATCTATGACCATTGACATCATTTAATCAACTAAATCACCTTGCCTTCTGACTTTGTACTTACATTGTCACCAACAGCATCATCAATTTCCTTGATGAGTTTTTCTTGCACTTCAGGATTCAATGCCAAACAGTGTGTTACATATGACAAAGTATTGCTGGTTGTTTCATATCCTGCCAAAATGAATGTATAACTCTGGGCCAGAACTTCATCCTCACTAAGCTTGCTCACTTGTTTACCTTCACTGTCTGTGATTTCTGCTTGGAGCATCAGCTCCAACAGATCTTTTCTCTGCAAAATTAATTAACATACAGTTCAGTACTAACCTTCCTGTCCTTATAGACACCTTCACAATACAGAAACCACTTTATTATAGACAGTTTTACCAAGTCCAAAAGATACCATACCTGCAAAGGCAAGTATGTGCTCTAGCAGTCCCTGGTGACCCCCCGACCATACCTTTTTTGCCCGGATGAAAAGAAAATGTACGATTTTTCAAAGAATTCTTATGCTGGGCACCCTGGATTTCACATGTTCAGAGGACTGGGTTCTTTCAGTTTTGCCGAGAGCACAGGCTTTAAGCGAAGTACAATTCTTGCCTCACTAAATTGGACACTTTTGTAATGTGCACACTTCGTTCTGTCCCTCTGGTGTCCGTATTAAGAAGGTTTGACAACAGTTTTAAGTAAAGATTATGACAGAAAGCAACCATTGCACTCGAATGAGAACAACTGAGATCCTACACATAGTTCTTACCCCAGACAACCTTCCCCATTCCTGAAAAATACTTCTGGTTTGAACATGAGTTGAGCCCCCTTCCTCACTCCAACAACAAATCAAAAGCCTAGATTCAACCCTGGCAATCCACCCTTGAAATCTATGTATGTTCCTTTGAAATGAAGAGAATTATGAAGAATCTTAAGACAAACAAAGCTACTGAACATGATCAAATTCCAGGCCAAGCCGTCAAAGAATCCGCTGAAATTCTGTGTCAGCCTTTCAGCTGTTTAGTGAATTTTCTATTTGAAAGGGGGAAAAGTGCCTCCAAGTTCGAAACTAGGTGAAATTGTCGTGGTCCACAAGAAAGACTGTACGCTAACAAAGACAAACTTTAATCGCCCTGTAACAATCCTGCCAGTCTTATCCAAAGTTTTTGAAAAACTCGTTCACTCAAGACTTGCTTCACACTTTAAAGATGTTTATCATAATAATGTCTTTGCAAATAGAGATTATCATGGGTGCGACGCAGCTATCCTTAGTCTAACTGAACAATTCAAGAAAGAATTAGATAATCACGAAGTTATTAGTCTGGTGTCTATGGACCAGTCAAAAGCATTTGACACCCTTCCCCATGATGTTATTGTCAAAAAGCTTGAAGATTACGGTGGAGACTCAAAAGTTATCAATCTCTTATGCTACAGATGAATGCACATTATTCAAGTATGCCGATGACACTCCATTGTTTAAGTCTGTGGAAGATATCGACCAGGTTGAACATGCCATAAATGCTGATCTGAAAAAGGTTGATGAGTGGTATGAATTCAATCAAATGAAAAGAAATCATTAAACATATCAAGCAATTACTTTTGGAAGAGTCGCGAGAAATCCTGTGTTGACCTGTGAAGGAACCGTTATCCCTATTCAAGACGAAATGGAACTCCTAGGCGTCACTCTCGATAACAAGCTTAAGTTTGAGAGACAGATTAGTAAAATCTGTCGTAAAGTTAGTCAACAGGTTGCTGTTCTCCATCGTCTGAAGAAAATATTGCCTTTTGAATCGAGGATAGATATATATATCGTGCTTTCATCGCACCGCATTTCAATTACTGCTCAGAGTCATGGCATCACTGTGGTAAAAGAGGTTCCGGCAAACTTGAAAAAATCAATGAACGAGCCCTTCGCTTTGTGACCCGTGACAAGTTAACCACATACGAGACGTTGCTAAAATAACTAAACAACTACCTTCTCTTTCTATTATTATTTCTAGTTTATTTATTTATTTTTGTGGCATGTCTGTAAAGTAGCTAACAACACGTTAAATAAAGGGTATTGTATTGTATTGTGATGTATTAGAAGTTCTCTGTAGTAAGGATAGGCTCCTTACTTTTTTAATTTTCCATTTTAGTCATTTCCACCCCAACCTCACCAACCTCAAGAAGAAAAAGGCTACCACCAGAAATGAAGCACTGTGAATTACAAGAGGACAAACATTATTGAAGGTCAATTACCTGTGATTTGCCAGTTTGCTTCCTTAACTCCAACACCGTTTTTGCTGTATTGATTAAAAACTGCGATGCCTTTCCTTCTTCTGTTGTGCCAAACCCAGACAACAGTGAGCGAAAAATCTGGTACACTGGCCTTAAAAAGGGGAATATCACTGCAAATATGGAGGGAAAGGAATAAAAAAATGTAAAACGCTGAATTTAGGAACAAAGAAAACTTGAAGTTATAATGTATGTTTGTTTACTCTTAAACATTTAAATGACTAAAATTATGACCTTGAAAATGATATCAAGGAAACAGCGAAAAACTGTGCAAAACTTTTCTCCCCAAAATAAAGTGCCATGATAAATTTACTTGTACTTACTCAAACCAAACGAAAGTGGGGGCTGTCTGAACAGCAGTGCTGCATTTGGAGTGTATGGTTCATCTTGATCAGTTTGTACATCAGCTTGGACACCAAATGCTGTTGACAATATCACTTCCATGGTAAACTTGCCATAAACCCTTATAAAGACAAGTGAAGAAATCAAAATCTAGATCTTCTATTTTTTAGTCCATCATGCTATACAGTGGAACCCCGTTAATACAGTCACCAATGGGCCAAAAAAATTTGGCCATATACACCGTATTCACAAATGGCGGACATGCGGGAAAAAACTGGTGCCTAGTCATGAAAGCGAGGCGTTGGAGGATAAACAAAAATTGCAAATGAAAACTTTCAGGGAACTTACAGAGTAGTAAGCGCGGATTCCACCTAAAATAACTTTGTACGGACTTCTTTTATAAATACAATTACGTGGGATGTCTTCTGCTTTTAATGTTTAGTAGTGATTTGCTGTTTGCAATCAAAAGCAACGCGTATATCTTCAAGGAAACAGGATGATTTTGTAGGTTTCCGAAGCATCAGAAGCTCGACAAGTGGACGATCGCCGGAGAAAAGAGGCAAACATGTTGGTCCAAACTTCACATTGAAACCGAGTACGAAAGCCAGCTCACTACAATTCGGTGAAACAGAAATATAAACAAATCTTGGTGGCAAGAAAAAAAGAAATAAGGGACAGATATATGGCCTTTTTGTTAACGAAAGAGACGTCTGCCGTTGAACTGAAACACAGTGAGTTAAAGTCGAGATGGAAAAAAGGAAGACAGGAAAGAAGGGGTGACTGAGGTTTCGATGAAGTTATGTTTGGTTTTTGTTTGCCAGGACGTTATTCTCTGGTCTTTATCGATGAAGGACATCAATTAGGACTATTTTTTTAGTATAAATGCAGGAGCGATCTAGTGGAGTACGCTCAAAATTCCAACATGTTACTCGGCAGACTCGGTAAGCCGGCCACATATCATTTCAGCGAGTAATTTCGTATTTCTTATCTTTGGCTGTAAAGAGTTTTAACTTAATGTTTCACAATATTTTTAAGTTGAAGAATACATAAATAAATAAAATGATGGTCTTCTTAAACGGATCCAGACTCGAATTTAATTATTCGAAACAGAAGCTTGCCATGTTCGTTCCTGACACAAACATTGCCTTAAAAGTTTAACCTAGTAAAATGTAAGCTTTATACTACTTTTTTACCAAGAGCTCTCTGAGATAATTCCCTAAAGGAGACCAGGCAAATAGCAAGCAATAAGATTCACACAGTACAGCTTCTAATTTTAATAAAATTATTTTTAATTATTTCGCAATGACAAAGAAATCATGAGATTTTTACTAAGCGCTGCCAACGTACCTCAGTAACAATTCACTCCAAAGCGACGGAATTAATATGATCCAAAGGAAGTTGTAAATGCAGAAATACGTATATACATAGATATGTATAAAATGACACTGACATGAATAAATGAGCCTTGTGAATGAATCTTGCATCCGCTCTTGACTTGACCTGTTTTGTGTAATGGCGGAGGTCTCTTCCGTTAACAAGTAGGCCATATATCCGTCGCTTATTTCTCCTTTTCTCGCCACCAATATCTGTTTTTATTTCCGTTTAACAGAATTGCAGTGATCTGGCTTTCGTACTCGGTCTCAATGTAAAGTTTGGGCCAACATTTTGCCGCTTTTCTCCAGCCATAGCCCACTTGTCGAGCTTCTGATGCTTCGGAAACCAACAAAATCATCCTGTTTCCTTGAAGATATACGCGTCCCTTTCGATTGCAAACAGAAAATCACTACTAAACATTCAAGGCAGAAGACATCCCACGTAATTGTATTTAAAAAGAAGTCCGTACAAAGTTTTTTTAGGTGGAATCCGCGCTTAATACTCTGCAAGTTCACTGAAAGTCTTCATTTGCAATTTTTGTTTATCCTCCAACGCCTCGCTTTCATGACTAGGCACCAGTTTTTTCCCGCGTATCCGCCATTTGTGAATACGGTGTATTAATGGGGTTTTTTTACAAGAAAACGTATGGCCTTAACCGAGCAGCCAAAAAAAAAGGCCGTCATAATGAGGTGACCGTATTACCAAGGTGGCCGTAAGGCAGGGTTCCATTGCAATATTAAAAGAGGAAATATGACTAAACTAATTTTTGAGAAAAGTGAAGATATTAAAGTATATATACAAGCATGTAGGGTTTAAAACATAAAATCACGGTTAAAGCCAAATGGAGACAAGATGTTTTGCCCAGCTAATGTAATATTATTTTAACAGCTATACAGGGCTGTCAATAAGGGCCAGTAGCCGGCCAAAACCACTGGCTAGTTAGCCATCCTTAGCCGGCTACTTTCATCTTCTTCTACCATGATTGCTAACAAAAAATAATTAAGCACCATTGAATAAAATTGTAAAGCATCTGTTTCCCAGGAGTAATGACACTGAATGCATATTCTAACAGGTTTAGACCTGTGAAACGTTCGAACTGTGTGATGTCTTGGAATGCCAGGGACATTTTGACGGCATTGTTCCCAGTCTTAAGTGTATTCTGACAAAACAACATGGCATCTGCAGTGGCAAATACCTCTTACAAACTCCTGGAAATGCCATTACCGGGACTCTGATTTCAAAATGTCCACAGATGCCTTGGCCCTTAAGAACTTGCGCCTTTGGTGCGAGTTCCAGAGCCACCTACTATTCATTATCAGCCTGCTACTTAAAAACCTTTTTGACAGCCTTGGCTATATAAAGACCATGAATGATTACAATCAGGCTAGGATTAAAACAGTCTCAACTCAACTACCTCTAACTACCCTTGTGGATCCCTTGTACCAGTTATGACAACTTCTATATGTGTCTTCTGCAGGCGGACAAGATCTTTCAAGCCTTGCATAGCAGGAAGAGGATGTCGGGAGGAGAGAAAGCGAAAGGTAGAGTCAAGCAAGCAGCGTCACCCTTATAAGCCAAAAAGCTATCTGTAAAATTTTGTGCACTTTACATACCCTATGGCTGTCTTAACTCGCGATTACTTCAGCCAATGTCTGACTGCTAGTAAAGCTACAATATCAAGTACACAATAATTCCGTCCTCACCTCCACATATTAACTTTGGTGCCCGACTTGGCGATTTGCTCAAGCTTTTTGCATAAGGTTTCACATGAGTGGTGCACTAATGGTGTAACCTGATAGAAAAAGTAATAGCCAAAGAGATAGTATGAAGGATATTACTAAGACCCTTCAGAGGTGTACATGTATGTCCTCAAGCACTCACATTAATTTTTTTTTTATTACTATCCTAATTTATCACAGCTCTTAACTACTGAGCAAGCAAATGAAGTGTAAGTTGTGGTGTAGCAGTTTTAAAAAGGGTGCTTAACTAGAACAACGGCTGCAACTCCTATTTTCCAGCCTATTAAACCCATCAACAATAGATGAGTGTGGGGAAGGTGCCTGGTGAAACAGAAGGGGGCTGCAAGTGAGCCTAGAAGGTAACCATGACAACCATGTGAGCGGCACTCATCAGGCACCGTCACACTGAGAACCTCACTGGAAAAAGGCGCATATACTTACCAAGAAAAGCATTCAGAGAGAAGCGAGGGTTGGGGGCAAAAATTAACTAGAACTACTGCACGCAAAAGCAACGTGAGCAAAATGATTGACTTCTGCAATAGTGCTGAAAAATCTCTAAGGCCCAGCTTAACGCTAAGACCGCCCCACATATGATTGGTGTTGGAGAACGCTGGCCAGCATAGTCTCGTGTTTAACCTAGCCTAGACTAAATTTTCCCACATTTAATTACATATACATGTACATATATTTCAATTCCCAATTCACTGAACAATGCCTCCAAATTCTAGAACTTTCACCCAGGCATTCTAGGGAGCAATCTCAACTTAAGCGAACCTGCTTCAGTTTAAGTGCACTGAATGTTGGAGTTATCGTATGACGGATTCTCTTCCAGTCTTCATCCTGCACCCGCAACAGTCCTTTAGATAAAACAACAGATGAACTGACAACACTCTGCAATAGATAAATATATAAAATAATAAATAAATAATTGCAAGAACAAATTATGACACTCAAAATTAATTCTCAACTCAACACCCTAAAGTAAGCATTAATTTAAATCCTAAATTACCTAGCTGTTATACCTAAAGTATCTGATCTGAATTTTGTAAAAAAGATACTAACATTATATGTCAGTAGCTTTCTTGACGGTACCAAAGTTTAGACTAATATTGAAATACAAGGCTCCGAAATTAAAAAGAAACATAGTAAAGAGGCTTCAGTAGATTATAAAGGTAACAGATGAACACAGTCAGCACCTCATATCTCCTCGTATCTTCTATATCCTTCTCAAACATGGATCCCCTACAAAATGTTGATTCACTAGATAAGAGGAAAGTAAAACCCACTTACTGCCAATGGTCTGTTGGTAAATTTGCTGAATTCTTTGACCAGAATCTGTTTAAGGAGATCCAGATCAGTTACAAGGTATGAAGGGTTACGTCCCATATAAAATCTGTAGATATGTAAATAAAAAGATAAAATCACCACCATCCTCAATATTTAGAATAGAAGTGAAAAACAAAACATTTTATCCCAATAAAACACTGTGCTGGAACAGGAGTACAATAATTATAGTAGGATGTTTATGGTTTAATAATAATGACACTGACAACAACAACAACAACAAAAACAATAATAACTGAAGATTTTGATACATGTAAGGGGACTTAAGGTGGCTCGTCTGGATTTTTTAGGGGGGGTAACCTCCCAAGTTTGAGCATTAACTAGGTTGGCATGAG
>NC_133211.1:5717349-5804849 GCF_958299795.1 Porites lutea
AATGCAAGGACATTGGCCACAGCTGTCTTTTAAATGCAGAGGCAGCCACTTTCAATAACTGCATACTAATGGGAGGAGGGTGTCTGAATAGGTCTCTATACCCATAAAAAATGCATCACCGAAAAACTGAATGCAGTGTATTTTCCACTTTACTGCACTTTTCACAAACATGCGAACTCTAAAGTTCAAAAGCCACCTTCACAATTGCGTTTTTCGCTGCCGTCAATCACAATTACGATCACAAGCAACGAACCTTGAAACACAGAAACACACAAAACGGATCGAAATCCACCAATCACAAATCACAAACCTTGACCTTTTGAACCCGTCAAAGTAAAGTTTTGTTTCCTAAGAGGTCCGTTCAGATGATTGACGGCAGTAAAAAACGCAATCGTCAGTTGGCTTTTGAACTTCAGAATTCGCATGTTTGTGAAAAGCGCAATAATTCAACGAACTGTTTGACATATGCATTGCTCTTTTCTTTTGATTGATGAGAGGTTGCAAAAGCCCAACTCCTTGATCAGATCAGTTGTTGTTCCTTGCGATGGTTACAGGAAAGCAGGTTGGATTGAATACAGTCTTAACAGGCAGGGCCCAGTTGTTTGAAGGCCAATTAGCGCTTAACCCGCATTTCTTTTTCTTGTGTTCAAAAGCATTTTCTTGCATAATTTTCTCTGTTACTTTTAGAGCTTCCAATCATCAACTTGTCGACAAAAAGGAAACAAAATGAAACGCTTTTTAAGCTTTCAAATCTGAATTCAAATCTCGCACTAACCCTGCGTTATCTTAACCCGCCTTTGAACAACTTGGCCCAGATTTACAATTTGACTATCTAAGCTAGAAGATGGACATTTCTCAAAGATGGATGCTTAGAGCTGGTCCCAAAGGTGTCTGCCTTAGAGAGACTGCACTCATGGTAAACTTGACTGTTCAGACAATTTTTCATGGATATCAATGAACAAACAAAGAAAGAATGAATTTTATTTGCTTCGGTTTGTACAGGCCTGTTTGCACTTACATAAATAAATTGTGATTTTTTGAGACTTAAGTTTTCAAGCGCAATTTTTAGGCAGTTTCCAAACTTTATGAAGTAGGTTTTGTAAAGCCTAAATTACCACAGGTGTGTCTCTTGCACAGAGAGGGTTCAATCAAATGTTTGGATGCAAAATTCAAATATGCCCTACCCCCACAATATATTTCTTCAGGTTTTGCTTCATGCTGTCACGCTTGTTCCGTTTCGAATGAAAACCGTTCTCTGTGACACAGAGAATCGACGAAAGCCGAACGAAATCTACGTCGAGCATAGAAAACTCAAAACATGACGGGCGCGGCCCTTCATGATCTTTGAATGTTTTATAGTTTTTGGGGTATTTGGTCTCAGGTCTTCGTTTTCCGAGACAGGCAAGCTTGACCTCGGTACGCAAAAGAGACCTCCGCTGGCTTACGTCACGAAAAGGAATCATTGGATTCTAAAATATAATCAGTTTTTTGAAAGAAAGATGAAGAAAACATTCGGGATTCCATTCTCAAAACAAAATCAATATACCGTGAAGATCCAAGACCTGGCTAGCAACGTGAAAATTCGGAAAGTAAACAAGGAGGCGATATTTGTTCCTAGCTAAATTGCAAGATTACTCAATGTTTTCAACTTACCAAGCTAGCAGAATAAAAGCACCAATTAAGGAAGTAATCCACAGATTTTCGAATACTGCCAACTTTCGAAGGATTTCTATCAAAGAATCCATGGTGCATTTGCGCGCAATAGTGAATCGAACCGCACAAAACTAGACCCTGGGAAGGTTTGCACTCGCTGCGAGTGATCACGTGCTATCATTTCCCTAGGGAGGGGCCATCGAGGCCGGCATTATGGGGCCCGCAAAATCACTGGTGGTTTTATAGACTTTTAAATTTTCCATCGCCAACTAGACAAGATATCACAAAAGACCAGGAAGTCTAGACGCAAATTATTGGTTACTAGTTTAAAAACCTAAGGTTCACCGCTTAATGATGACCTTGAAAGAGGAGTTCTAAAATCAGTATCATTTAATACCGCAAAAAATGAACTTGAGAACAAAAATATCGTAGAACAAAGAACTGATGATTATTATTGGTAGTTAGGTAGTAGTAGTTTAGTTTAGGTCGTTTAAAAACTGTAGACGATTGTTGAAACAACGCAACTGATTCACTGGCCGGCAACAAATGAGTTGACCGTGTACTGAAAAGTTTCATTAAAGGACCAAATAAGTGCATAACTTGTTCTCACTGACTATTTCAGCCAAATAAGAGAGGTTTAGCTCATGGAGTTCAGATAGTGGAAAAGCAGTCAGCAGTCAGTGATGATGACGGCCGCGTCTTTTGAAGCTGGCTAGTTTTAATGAATAAAAAAGCTATAATAGAATAAAGTCAATCTTGTTAAAGGGCCATAATTAGTTTTACAATAATGTGCCCTTCTCCATTCTAATTTTTTTATTTCTTGACGTGTACGCTGTTCTTACCTCCGCACTTCTCTTCGCGCCTTCCTTAATATCGTTGTTCTCTCTTCATTCTAGGAAAGGACAGGTAGCCCAAGCTCACGAAAAGGACAACTAGACTTAGTAAAGAAAGTAGAGGCGGGAATTGCTCTGAAATGGCCAAAACTGCCGAGGAAACGCAACAAATGAAGCACGAAGGTATGGTGGAAATTCTCCGGTACTTTTATTGCTCTTTTTGACTCCTAATCGCGATCACCGTCTATAATTCCCATACAAACCCATACAATCTATACATTACACAACAACGATTCGCGCTAGTGAGCTTGGGCTACCTACGCGTCCCGATAATAAGGACGTCGCAAAGAGGAGAAAGGTACAGAATATGGGGAGTTGAAAAGGAGAGGGGCGAAGTTACCATCGCCGATCCGGATTCCTTTTCAAGCCACTCCCCATGATCTCATCGGCCGGAACAGGCCCTGAAGACTCTAACAAGGATGAAGTATAAATTCTTCGCCGAATTGCGTTGCGGCATAGCAAAAAACTTAAATATATAAAGAAGAGGATAGAGGTGTTGTTGAAGGTAGATTACAAAATAGCCTGCGTTGCAGCCGGCCCTCTTAACCAAGGTTTAGAGCGTTTGCGACGCAGGCAAATTACAAAACTGAGTCTTGCGTGATCAAGTAGTTCATTTAAAATTTATTTCGAGGTAGAGGTAAACATTTACTTTACATTTAGAGGGGTCTTAGCGATATCTTGAACAGCAGAGTTTGCTACAACTTGCCACGCATGCATGCCTGTGTTAAATGTATCCTGCTCTCTCTTCTTTAGTAAGTTGGTGATGATGTCATTCGCCTCTGCAACATCTGCAGGGATACCATGGATACGTGTTGTCCCATACAATCTCACCCTAATCTGGGCAGAACTGCGATCTACTAGGTAAAACGCAACAATGAAATTAAAGATGTGTGCCGCCTCCCCCCTCCTCTCCCCACATGTTAACCAAAAGATGTTCGAGGGAGAAGTAGTCTCCTTACAAACGTAAAAAAGACCATCGTCAACTACTCACGAAATTTTTGCGGGAGTTTATTTTTGCAGATTGGCGATTTTTTGTGTATTGCGGGAAATAAGTTTTGCGATTAGGACAGATTGGTTTTTCTAGCTCGGAATTAATTGTTGAGATTTTCAGAAAGTACCCAGTACCCAGCATTGATAATATTTTCGTTTTTGTTGAGTACGTGCCATAGAAATACATCAAGCAATAAACCAGTATTTTGTCGTTTCTGAATGAAAGGGGCAAGTTGTGACTGAACAGACACGATTTCTTAGTACTGTATTTTTGTGTAGCGAATTTAAGTTAGAGAATATTTACTCTGGAGTAAATTTTCGCGGGAAAAATGTCTGCAGTAACTTTTATTTGCGGGAACTTGTTTTTGCGGATCGCTGGAAAGACCGCAAAAATTAGAACCCGCAAAAATTTCGTGCCACACGGTATTCCCAAGGGAATATTTCTATAAAAAGGGTACAAAAAAACTCGGGTGAAACCGCGTCTACGAGACAGAGCTTCGTTCTTCATTGTTCGCAACCGTGTTAATATTGTTCAAAAAAAAAATTGCTTGCGTGCTGGCAAAACAGCCAGATGAACGCGATATACAAACCTGCGAAAGTTTACAATTTTCTTGGCTTACTTCACTAATACCTGACAAACGTAGATACAACACACGCGACGGAGAGCGTGAACTAGCAAGCTCACATAGCTTAAATTATCAGTAAAAAAAACGGTATATGTTTTTTTTAAATCTAAACTTTAAGTACCAGAAATCATGGTGGTTGGCCATGAATTACAAAATAGTTTCTGATACCAGTTATTCAGTTTTTATGGAGAAAATAAGTAATTTCTCTGCATTTTTTATTAGCAGCAGGTACTTTGGATCTCTTCCAAAAACTGAAAAAAAATTAAGTAACCATTGTATAAACTTTTTCTTTTTTTACAATACAGTGTAGGAGACTGAGAGACTTGCCTTTCAGGGGTGTCTAACAAAAACCATACCAAAAAAAAGCATTTAACACAGTTAACTGTAGATCACTCGAACATGATACTAAGTTCAAAAACCTTACGACAATTGTGATACGGGCAATTATTTAAAATTCGCATATTTTATTAATTTTTTAAAAGGTGCAAAGTGTATAGCGTCCTTTTGTGGCTTCTAAAAAGCTGAGTTCATTATTAAATGGATCCCACAGCAGAAGCAGATGATGACGACTCTCCAACGTGTTGTGTAGCGTTCTTTTTTGAGCTGATAATTCGAAAGTTGATTGAAAAAACACCCGAGTATATGTATTTTGTTCTTGCAGCTGAAGGATGAGCTGCGAAATGCAGTGAGTACTTTGGCCGTTTCGCTTCAGGAGAGTTTACATTGAACGTCTAGTGGGTTTGCAAAAAGGCGTACGTGAAGCTTGAACAAGCTATTTTTTAAGAACTAGAATGGCCTTGCGACTTCACAACACCAGAATACTCCAGGATAACACTTGCTGTTTCAATTTCATCTTTGAAGACTTTTCCAATATCGGCGAATGTGTGTATTCAAAGCCGTTCGCTTTCGCTGGTTATCGCTGGCGTTTTCAAGGCGGAATAAAGGGAGGACAGTTTAATGTTTTTTTGAGATGGCTCGGTGGAGGGCAGTTCACTGAGAAACTTAAGTGCAAGATACGATTTTCCGTACAAATTATCAACAACAACGACCCTTCGAAGTCTGTAAGAGCTGGCAACATGAATGAGGACGACGAATTTCCTAAAGTTTTATTTGGAACAGGATGGAGCAAGCTAGCGCCAGTGGATGTAATTGAGAAGCCCAACTCGGGCTTTTTGGATCATAACAACTTGTTTGTGGAGATGCAGTGTTCGATGGTACAGACCGTATTTGAGGATAAGTTAGTCATCAATTTGTCATCCCGCACAAGCCACGTCACCAGCTCAAAGTTTTCTCTCTTTGGCGAGGAATGGTATCTGGTACTTTACCCAAAAGGGGAACCGAAGAAAAATTCTGGCCAACATTCTGAACATGCCGCGGCGTATTTACACAGAGAAGAACCGTCGATGTTAAGGTTTAAAGCTACGTATTCAATTTACATCCGAGACGGGCGTGAGGTACAAGTAACCCATAACTTCTCCGATAGCAATGCCAGTACAGCTTTTGGTATTGAGAAGTTTATGCGCTCCAAGGATCTCAAGGCAATCTCCAAGGGAGGGATGGTCTCCATTGGAGTAAAAATCACCAGCATTGAGCCTTACTATTACCTTGGTTTTGACACAGCCAGGTGGAATCCTCAAGATCATCAAGGGATTGAGTGTGTAATCGAGGGTGCAGACTTGGCATTGAAAATGAGGTCCCTGGATCAGAAGACGCTGGATTTTAGCCTGACGTTTGATCCCGGACCAAAGTTTCTTCACTCGGAATTGGACGAGAGTGCTTATTACATGAAGATCCTTTGGAGCATCCGAGTGATCTGTCTCAAGGACGATAATATAAGTGTGACCGTGAACTCGTGGGATGTTGCTGGTAGAAGCGCATTCTGTCACAGTCAAGACGAAATGATCATGAACACAACTCTGGAGTTAAATGAGGTATATCACTATCACTATCATCATTAATTGATATTATTATTATTATTTCTATTTCTATTATTATTATTTAATGAAGGAATCGGAAATGGCCGATCAAGGGCAAAAACATTCACCTCCACTCAAATTGACAAAACCCTACGAACGAAAACACTAGTCCACTACAGCTGGCAGCCGATTATGTTATTACCCAGGCGCCACTGTTAACAAAACCCAACGTTAACTTCATTTCGGCCGAGATCGGTAAAGTGTCCCTGATGAACAATTTATTCCGGCACATTTTTCAAGTGAGCGCGGTGTTAACAAGTCGTCAAAAATAACGCATTTAAAAGGCTCCTAAGGAGGGGTCAGTGAATTTATGAGCTCAATTCTCAAACAATCTCTTCCGCAAGGTCTTGATGTCTCCGTATAAAAGGTAATTTTACAGAATTTTTTAATCATTTTGGTTATTTTGTTGTAGGGTCTGCCGGATTATGCCGGCATAATTTTGAGCATAATACTATATCTGGAGCATCAGGCATAATGCTGGCATAATACTATTTTTTTGGAGCATAACGCCTCTGTTTCTGAAAACTGTGAGAGGTGTATGCAAATTTTGCCAGCAACTCGCTCTTAGCGACACTATAGAATGTACAAAGTTGATAAAAGTGGGATTATTTTAACTTGATACGTTAGACTAGTACCCAGTGCATTTTGCTATAATCCAAGTTCATTGGAGAAAGACATATACTAAGCCTTTCAATGGCTCACAATTTCCGACCTTTCGCTTGCTCATCAAATGTTTAACTGAATAATTATTGTCTCACAATTCTTTCAAAAATGAAAGACTAGGAATGTTTATTAACAGATACAGGCCGATGCGGGGGGGGGGGGGGGGGGGGTTGGGGTGGAAGTGTCATTTTAGTCCGGCATAATTTGAGCATAATACCTCCAGTCGAGCATAATTTTGAGCATAATACCCTAGTTTCACGGGTGACGCCCGAAAGCATAATACTCTATTTTTCGAGCATAATCCGGCAGACCCTATTTTGTTGTTGGTTGGAAATTTGAAAATGCCTGTAGAGTGGTTGTCACGTTAAGTTTCGAAAATATTTTCATGGTTGTCTTTGTTCTAGACCTGCGATAGACAAACCAATATTGATCATTGTTGACACTGAAAAATCAGTGCAAAAATACAGCTACCGCTTCAAATGCGGATGTACCTCTCTTGTATTTTTAGGTGTTGAATCCTTACAGTCCTTACTTAGACGACGAGAAGCATGTGTGTGTTCGGTTAGTCATAAAAAATATCAATGAAGTTTATGATCCTCTTCTGGTGAACTCCGACAAGCACAGCATTGCGAAGCTGAGAGAAGTGAACGCAATGAACAAAGCGACACTGGAACATTTCTGGTAAGACCTACACTTGTATCAGTACACTAAGTCAAACAGCAATCAATTGAGTGTAACAAGCAACTACCCTCCAGAAATAAAATGGAGACAAGGTAACACTATCTGTTATCCCGGAGAAACGGATAGGCGACCGGGTAGGGCAATGATGTCATTACGACAGGTGGACAATCATGGCTCAGTTTAAAATTAATGAACGCAACGGTGTAACTTAAGGTCCCTAATGATAACAAATGACTGCTCGGCGCGAGAAAATTCCCCACAGAAGAGTTCCTAAAGGTCTTGGAATCAGGTCCACAAAATGAAGGCTGCATAACAAAGGGACAAATAACAAATCTGCTTTTTTAACGGAAATTAGCCCGCAATGCGTCCCCATCTCCGTGCCCGCCTGCTCGCACTTTCTAGCTTTCCTTCTATACCCCATAAGAAAACCTGTATGCATGGTGATAAATTATGAAAGAAGGTAAATGTCGACGCTCGGTAAATAAATGAGAAAGATGTTACAGTCGAAAGTTTTCTTGACATTACTCCTGTAAGTCCCACGGGTGACCAAAATTAATTTTCTCTCACAATATCAACACATATTCAAGAGAAAAGGTTGTAAGAATTGATAAAATGATCCCCAAAGGAGAAAGCCATTGATCTTTAATCGAATTCTCTTAACTGATTCTTTAAACCAATGTATGGAGATCCGTTTGGAGAATTTGTATTTGGGTATTGGGGATAAAGCACAAATGTTGCCGTATGCCTTATTTTACAGGAAAGATCAACTAGATGTTGTAGCTTCCGAGAAAGATCGGTTATTAGCTGACAAGGAGGAAGAGATCGCAGCAAAACAGGGGGAGCTTGAAGAGAAAGAAGCTCTTATTCAAGAACTAGAGAAGGAGATTAGTGAGAGCAAAGAGTGCCTTGCAGAGATCGAGAGTACTGTTGACGAGGTTACTTACATAATTTTCCATATTTCGCTATTTAATTCAGTTGTATGAACTCAAGCCCTGTTACAAATATGAGTACAGTCGAACAACCATGTGCGATCTCCTCTCGTAGGCGACCACTTATCCAAAACACCAAAATTTTTCCAGCCAAAGTCCTATAATCAGAATCTAATGATTATAGTCCCTCCCCCGTTGAGTCACTTGACGCATGGTGTGATCTCTTTGTTCGCTTTATGTACTACGCCACTCACAGTATACGATAGCCTGTGAACAGCAGACGCATTTCCGGTCGTCGCTTCTCTCCCTCCTCCTTTCGGAGGGAGAGAAGCGACGACCGGAAATGCGTCTGCTGTTCGCAGGCTAAGTATACGACGAACTTCAGACAACATCTAACTACACATCTCGTAACTTAGGAACTGTATGCAGAAAAGTTTCTTCCAAAAAGTATTCCTGTTTCTTCTGAACTCGATCCTTTCACTTCAAACAACTTTGAGTCCTGTAATCTGTAACTCGATTAACCGATGATACGCAAAGATAAATACCCGTCCTCAGTCAAGCATTCATACTCAAGATCACTCTCGTCATATACCATATGCATAATCACTCACGTAATAGCCGCTCTCAAGGGTAAACCCCATCCCCAACTTTCAACTTTCCCACCTACTACCTGAGTTGACGTCATCGCAATAATAAACGTTTGTGCTTATTTTTTTCCTCAAGATTGATGGAAAAAAAGTGAGCAGTATAAAGGACCTCATCGAAGAAGCTCAGCCGGACCAAGAGCAACTTGAGAAGCAACAGGAAGTTGCAGAAAAATTAAGATCCTTTTTGATGGTGAGAGGGCATTTTTATTTTCATAGAAATTGGGCGACAAGCTACTAGAGAGACGATTAAGTCCAACAAGCCTGGAAACGAACCACGTCCTCTGGGCTTTCCTGACTGATTTTCAACATAATTTCACGTTTTTCCACTGACTTAACGACTACAACAACGCTTTATTAGCATATTTCACGTCTAGAATCAGTGAGATGGAGTCTCTGGAAGGAAACCTTTTATGCACCTATTCAAATGAAGCATCTTTTACTTCTGCAACGTATCAGTACTGTATGGGGGATTTCCATAATGACTTTTTTGTTTGTAGAACTACATTATTTTCGCACTGTTAGGACTGATAGTACAGTATACCTTTTTTCCCAAACCTCAGGAGCAGCTTCCATTTACTGTCAGTCGTATTTCTGTGGTTGGTGCCGCTGGTCAGGGGACAACCATCGGTGGATACCGTGAACTAGACTTGGCAGTATTTGTTAAAGGTAGGATGTTTGGCACTTACTGTAACCCTTAAAACCGCTCGTGTACCAACTGGAACTTATTCAGGGGGAACTCAAGATCAGTAGCACCAAAACATGTGTGGTGACCCATATCTTTACTATTATCAAAAAGATTCGGTTCTATAAGATGAGTTGACGACGACATCTTAACACCGTAAAAAGATTCCTCAAAAGCCAACGTTTCGATTGCTAGCCCTTCGTCATAGTTAATCACGGTGTGCTAATGTTAATTAACATGGACAACAAGAATAAAAGATTTGTGTTTCACTCCCCACCGACAGAGTATAACACTAACAGACTAACCACTTCTTACTCAACCACACCAATGCGATTTGCGCTTTTATCGACCTTCAAGACCAATGTTATTCTTGCCTAGAACATCAAGCAACTCAGTGGAGCCAAGCAAGCGCACTTTCCTTCTTTGCGATTTATGTTGGTCTCATTATCACACTCTGTAATTTACGACGGAATAAACTATTGTTGTAATCATCCCTTCAATAGCGTTGTACATAAGTTGGATTGATTTAAAGTAATAGCAGCACACTCACAGCTGGTTCCAGGGTCAGCCGTGTCATTGGAGTGACCTGCTTTTTCTTTTTTTCAAAAAAAAAAGCAATTTTTATTGTTTCTAAAAGGAAGTATCCCTGTCCGTGGTGTTCAAAAGCCGAGCTTCCGCGCGCACAAGGCATTTGCCAAATCTAGCTTGAAAACATTAGCCTGTGTGTGCGCCCGTCCGTACTTATGGAAACTGTAATTAGCCTTAAAAAACAGTACGGTGTTAATTGAAATACTTAGAGTCTTCCTCAGAGGTAGGACCTTAAGAACGTGTTGTATTTGTAAGGCGGAGGCTCTCTGAACTAATACTTAGCAGGATGAAAGTCCTGTCTGACTGATCCAAGGGACGGTTGGACTTGAAGTCTCCACAGCTGTCTTAAATATGGCTCCATGTTGTTTCTCTTCACCACGACCCCACTATTATCCGGTACAGTAGTTCAATTACTATCCATTGCTGGGATAATGCAACTAACCACTCACAATTAACTCTTACATTCAGCGTACAACGCTATCATTACCCAACTTTTGAACAACTGAGCCCAGGTGTAAAAATGGGTTACCAGCAGTTTATTAAAGCAGTGTCATTAAACCAAAACCAAAGCAGTGACTTAAGACCAATCACAACAGATGCAGACAATTCAAAAGGGAACCAATAACAATTTCACCCACATGAATGTACCGCAGCTAAGTGCGAGAAAACGTCTCAAATCAAGAAACAATTGATTTAGGTTTTTAATTCCGATTGGTCAGGAAAGGATCAAGCTACCCTGCGAGCAGAGCTTGACTACGCGACAGACAAGTTACGCGAATGACTTCGTAGACGCTAAAAGTCATGCTTGCAAGAGAGAAACCTCTGCTCGCAGTGCAGGATTAAGCACGAGATTTTACAGCCAATCACAACAGATGCAGACAACACAATAGGGAACCAATCAAAACCGGCGCTAAACGCGGGAAAACGCATGTAATCAAAACACGATTGAATTCCGATAGGTCAAGAAAAGATGGAGTCCCGGCCCTCCGCGATAACACGTGCGTGCATTTGGAATGACCTTGTAGTAAGAAGAAAAGCCATTGACAAGCGAAGGATCCTTAATTCCTTATTGCTTTACTTTCAAGTCACATACCAGCTGTGTAGGTCGCTTACACCAGAATATTGTACAGTAACTTGACCCCAATTGACCTTTTTGCGTGAAAAGTTTTTTTTTTAAATTTTCCAGACCTTCCTAGAACCGAACACAAGAGCTGGCTACCTGCTATAGTATTTACTATCAAGACCTTGCTAAAGCAAGAAGGCAGCAAAACAGCAGACCAGACAGATGAGGAGCAGTCTGCCACGAGTAAACTTCCTCCATGTTCAGACTTCATGACAACCCAAACAGCAGTGCTGTTCAAATGTGACAGTGTTAATGTAGTGGTCATACCACTTAACGACTGGGAACCAATGGGAAGTTTTACAGCTTTGTACAAACAGAGCCTGAGTCAGCCGGCAGATGCACAGTTGTTGTAAGTTCATTTAGATGAAGGTTCTTTCATGACCATTTCTCACTCCATCTACCATTTCAAGCCACGATAAAACAATATCATAATCATGATAGCATGTTTCATCTAAACTACACCTTGCGGACATATGTCCACATATGTCAGACACCTCTTTACCACAGAAGGATCCCTGGGTCTCAAAGATACGAAAGTTCATACAATTCTTTACTTTGTAATAGACACCTCTATACTGCAGTCGCTTAGCCCTCACCCTCTTGTGCCCTTAGTTGGACTGTTTAAATTCCTCAGTGTAAAGCAGAGGACACCTTTCCCTCACGAATGAAATCCCCGCCACACGGACTAAATGTTTTAAGGCTAAACCTCTTTACTAAGAACATTACGGCACTAACAGTCCACAAACGATTTAACCACAAATTCAAGTTTTATAGTGGACTGAACTAATTCTTTCTTGCTAAAAGACACAAAATCAAAGAGACGTGACTTCTTATTTCTTACCTTAACTGATAAGCTCACACCAACTATATCAGTTATCTACACAGATTGCGATATATTTCACTAACTTTGAATACTTTTCTTGAATAAAAGAAAATCGCCCTTTCAAATCAATGCTGCCATGAATCAGACCAGAAAGTGTTCTTTCCTTTCAGCTACAATATTTCAGTTTGTGAGAGGCAGACAGAGTTTATTTGCACGCAGGATTCCAAGGTAGTTTATAGCGTCTACTTATTTGACCTTTCTATGCACAAAGTTTGAATTGATGCCTTTCCTTTTTTAAGTACCAAAAAAACTAAACATTCACTTTGATAGCTTGCAATATATTCTTAAGATCCAAATATGTTAAATGACGTGCGTTTATCAACAACAATGAAAGGTTTGGAATGTAATGCAGTTCTAATGAATGTATTTTGGCAATACTCACCTTACAACTCATAAAAATATCACGTATAAGGATGACATTGGATTTTACATTAATTTGTTCTAGGCTCTAAAAAAATTGAAATACTCGCTGTTCATTGTGTTGTAAATTGTTAATCTGGATTACAAGTTAATTTAACAAAGTGCCCTTATGTCCACAATTTCCTCCTTACAGTTATTCATTTCATTCATTTTACAATAGTCCTTATCCTGAGAACAAGGTTAAAACTTAAAACTTGATGTTGATGTGTATAATTTTCCTCAGTGCAAGGATCTAATCCGTATTGTTAAGGTGTGGAGTAACACTGTTGCCTGGCGGAATTCATCATCCAAACCCAGTCAGTACCTACTGTCTCTGCTGGTCACTGCTGCTTATCAAGTGGTTAACGAGTAAGTAGGCTATTTTAGCATGGGATGGAGGTGGATTAAACAGAGGGGTTTTGTCTGATAACTTAGTGTAACAGCAAAGGGAAGGAGCAGCAAGTCATGGAGATGAAGCCAAGTTGATTAAGACAATTGGCAAAGTCAAATCACAGCCATTTTTACCAGAAAACTCCTTAGAAGGTCAGCACATATTGCCAGGAAGTTTTCAATCTGCCCTTTTGGAATGTTCTGGGTTAACTTACTTGTCATTCAAAGGAAAAGGAGGCAAGGCTAACCACTTGACATCACTGATAATGACACAAACATCTGACCTGAGACAAGGTCCTCTCAGAGTCTGTATGATGGGTCATTTAAACACTCTGCTAAGTTGTCTAACACACATTCGAACTTTCCACATCCTACCAAAAATTATTCTAATTTATTGTGATTTGTAACTTGCACTCTTGCAGGGGAAGTGAATCTCAGGCAGTAAGGGCAGACAAAGATGTGTTTTTAGAACTTGCAGACATGGTTGGTGATGACTCACTGGAGTAAGTAAACAACTCATACTAAATTCCTACTGTCCTAAGCAATCAATTTATCCCTTCTAAACACGTTTCCAACAAAGACAATGCATAATTGTAGAATGGCCTTCAAGTAAACCCCCGCCCCTGCCCCAAGCTACTATGTATAAATTAATGACTAATAAATCCTGCTGTTTAACTGACAAAATTAGGGGGGAACAGGAGGGGCGCAAACCTCCCACCTCCTGTACCTTGCATTCCCAGCTCCTCCCTCTTTTTTCTTGGCTTCCTTTGTTTTATAGCCTTTTTAGAGGTGAAATATTTTAAGCAGTGTTGCTTATTTCCACTATTTCTCTCACTCCACTCTTTTAGAACTCCCACCTCCCACCCTTTCCCATACTCACCCATACTCCCCCCATCCTCTATTCTCTTGAGCTCCCATCCCCTGTCCTCCCCAGCAAATAGACCATAAGAGAAATGTGAAATTATGATCACGAATTAGGGCAAAGTGGTGAGACCACTCTGCACTTTATCTTCTCCACCTCCCCAAAACATAATCCAAATGTAATACCGCGGCAAATTTCATATTGATTTTCCCTGATAACAGAGTCCTACTTACTGCTATAGCTTTAGCTATTGATGTCCTTAATGTTGAAAACACTTAGGCCACTAGAGTGCTGAGCACTCCTTTCCTAGGGCTTAATTCTGTAGCACACAGAATACACTTCTTGTTTCTACTCACAAATATTCATATAATTTTACTAACCAGTACTTGAATAATATCAGCAATAATATTACTATTATATTACTGAGCAGTTTTCTCTCTCATCTAGAGTATTCTGGAATGAATATTACTTGGCAGATGATTATCCACGTGAGAATTTTCCTGTTTCATTTGAGCTGCCAATCGTTCAAGATCCTGCTATTCCAACTCACAATGTGGCATCTGCTGGACTGGAGGACTGGGCTCAATTTAGGCGGGAGCTGTCGAAATGGGTTGCAAAATTGACTCTTTGATGGCATCTTTCTTAACCTTGCTTTATGTTATTTTTCCAATCCAATACTCTCACAACATGACCCTGTCAGACCTTGCTGTAAGAATCCACATGTGCTGCAAAAATATCCCAAGACATAAACAATGAATCAAAATTAAAAATATAACTGAGAATAAAACAATTTATTAGAACACATTAGCAAAGTCTAGAGTATGCTAGTCTATGTTTAAGTACAATAATAAAACATTATAGTAATAATAAACTGGCAAAAACTACTTCAAAACCTTGTCTTTCAGAATATAAAATTGTGATGCATTCCTACATTTAAGTGAGCTTGAGATTGCAAAAACCCCTTTTTGATAGGAACAATGCAAGCAGGCATATTATTATACTGTCATTTATTTATGTCAGTTTATTTTCTGGAAGTATTTTGAAAATAACCCCCACATTTCACTGACTTGTAAAAAGTATCCAATAATAAGTTTTAAGCATTTTAATTAACAGATCAAGGTCTTTCCTTTTGGGAAAAAATATAATATTTTAGTCAGCTAATTATATTCCATATGGCTTTGAAGCATTTATACTATACAAATTATAAAAGTGAAGATAGCCAGCAAGTGAATAAACAATCCATGATGTAATGTATGAATGCGGGCCAGGTTCCAGCAAAACTGCATCACCAGAGTTGTTATGTCCCCTACACTTTTACAGGGGCAATCAATGGCTGAAAATTTCCAAATTTATCTGAAGTTTATATAATGGCTTTCTCTAAGCGTAGGAAGCCTGTTTGGTTAATTGAGAGCTGTCCTAACAACTATTTATCTGTTTGGATGTCCTAGGGAACTTTGGTCATCTAAAAAGTTTTAATTGGCATTTAATTTCGTCTAATCCAAAACTGCAGCTACTCTGATGGGTCCAGTTGAAAATCTGAGGACATGTAGTAGCCACCCTTACTTTTTAAAATTCTACGAGAAATGAAGCCTACTAAGTGCCCAGCAACAGATAAAAAAATGAGGCAAGAAAAGCGCAAAAAGAGGAGAGGTGAGAAAGCGAAAAGTAAAAGTGAAGACTACTGTGTGACTTTTTTAGTTTTAAACCCCAAAACTATCTCGAAACTTTGCTTTCTGTGCATGCCCAAACTTAGCAAGCTAATATTTTGCATCTGGATCAGAAGGCCGCGAAGTGTATGACCTGTAAACGGCCTTCTGGTAAGTTTTAGCTCTTAACAGTGACCGGAAAACCACTCGACTAGTTTCAAAATGCATTCTTTGGCAAAATTTCCAGGGGGGAATGGGTTAAGAGGGAAGCATTATAAACATTCTGTAAGACAGATCAGCAAGTGTGGTGTGATTTTGGTCTTGAAATCTGGTTGTTATAATGGTGTTCTTGCTAGATCTAAGCAGGGAGGAACAGGCAGGGTGTGAGACAAGCAAGAGGAGAGAGGGAGAAGCGAAAAAACATTGACACCGAGATAATTCTAGTGCTTGAAGTCAGCTCACATAAGCTGCCTAGAGAGGGGCCCAAGTAAATCATTTTTTTAGAATCTTATTTCAAAGAATCTAACAGTCAGGAGTCAATAGACCTATTCGGCTAACTCAAAGTTGTAACCAATTCAAATCCTTTGGGAATAAAATGTTTTGTTTCAAGAATTTCCATATCATTTAAATGTGAATGCCACATTATAATGCAAATACAATACACAAAGAATTTTAACCCTGCTAGATTCGAATATATGTATAGGTAATAGCATAATTTGTAGTGATATTTGGCATAAATACCACGAGTGATATTTCCAAATTGTTATACGTAATTTCACATGCCATTTGAGACAATTTTGAAATATCACGAGTGGTATTTATGTTGAATACCACGTACAAATTATGCTATTATTGGTTTATACCACTACCTGCAAAAGGTTTGTAATTTTCACATGTAGGTATTTCAAATTAAGCTGAAATACCACTGCTCTAAGCCAATCAAATTGCAGAAATTATAATGTGCAACATTGAGTTAGCCGAATAGGTCTATTATCCCTGTTTAGCATTTAAAACTAAGAAGTGTTTCATGATAATCTCTTAGAAAGTTATTATTGTATGATTATAATGAATTTAATTGTTGTAAATGCACTTCATAATTTTATTAAGAATACAGTCACAACAAACTTTGACTTTGTAAGCTTAAATTTTTTGCATGCTTTTTTTCAGTCTCTTGTATTGGTGTTTTAATCTGCAACTGTTATTCACGAAATAAACTTCCCGTTAAACTCTCGTAGTAACCCCAGTTATGGCTCTGATCTTAAATTGCAATATTAATTACATTTTACATTTAAAAAAACCCACCTTCTCAAACTGTACCAGCCTAAGATTCCTGTCAATTTCAACACAATCAGGGTCTTTACGTACATCTTATATGAAGTAATTCAAGAACCGCTGACATTGTTTTTGGCAGAAAATCTTTTTCACCAATCAGATGTTCTGTTAGTAGACGCGTGCCTTTTCAAACTTTTCCGTCGATCGATTTGACAACAAATGGTTGATCTTTTTATTCCTACACAACTGATCTCGTAAACAATGCTGAGGAGTGTGAAAGAAGACCAGGAAAATCTGCCTGTTGAGGTAAAATCTTGTTTTATGATGTTTGCAAATGACAGTCATCGTTCAGTTTGCAATCAAAGATTGTTTTTCTGATTGACGTTGATTCGCGCTCGAACCGATTGCACAGTGAGATAATTTTTGTCCCCAGTTAATTTTAATGTTCTTGTTGACATTAATTTCTTGATAACTTAATAATATAATACAATCGAGCGCTGTAATAGATAAACCATTCTGACATCTTGGAGACAGTTTAAGCGAAAGGTTGCGTTCCTTTGAGGTCCTTTGGGATGATCGAACTGGATCCGGTTCTGTGATTGGTTGGTTTCTTTGATTTGCTATGATCTGAGGGTGCGTTCCTTTGGGATGCTCTGGATCAGGATCAGCAACCCGAGATCACTCGGATCATGTTGCAGGAAATGAACCGATGAATCCACTCTGGACAAGTATTCATCTGACGGGGTTATTAGGTGCAGCATGATCCTAGTGATCTCAGATCACTGATCCTGATCCAGATAATCCCAAAGGAATGCACCCCGAGTGTCTTGGATCTTGGATCACTGATCCCCATCTGGATCATCCCAATGGAACACACCCTAATATTTCCATCCAAACTTGAGTATTGGTTTAAAATACTCAATTATACTGAATCCATTGGATCAACATTTTCAATTTGACTGAAATAAATGATTCACAGGTGCTAGCTTTGGTCACTCCATCAAGACACCCATTCAAGAATGTCTTGGACAGTCGTGCAAACAATGGTACTCCAAAAAGATCACAATATTCAGACCTTTCGACAAGAAGACAGTTTAAACGGAAACAGAGATCAAAGAGTCTCAGTACTTCTTTGAATAGCTTGCATCAGCTTTCCAGTGCCATCAAGTCACTGCAGGTCCCCTCGCCAGTCCATGAAGAAATAAAATGTTCTAAGAAGGATGTTTTGTCTCCTACAAAGCTCAACCAAGTGTCTGTGGAGGATTTTGTCGAAAAAGTTGTGGGAAGAATTTTGAAAGAAGTAGAAAAGGTTTGAAATCAACTTCAATACTTAGAAAATACAGCAGAAGTCAGTTTAAAAACGAGGTATAATGATGTGATTTTTGTAAAAGAAAATAACTGAGTATTTATAGCGATACTCACTCTGATGTCATCTATTGATAAAAATGTGCCAACCAGAAGGGCATTTGTTCTTGAAACAAAAGATTCCTTTGTTTGACTCGTTACAAATTTGAATAACAAAAACAGTGTTGTCTCCTGTACATGTAAGTTTCATCCAAAATAACGTGGTCTCATAAAAACAAGTTGCTCATAGGAAAGTAGGGGTCATAAGACAAGGATCCACTGTATTCATTAATAATTGATAAAAGAATAAGAATATTATAATTGTTGCTGTTATTATTATTATTATTATTATTATTATTATTATTATTATCATTATTATTATAAGGTAATGTTATTATTATTGTTATCTATGGCTATTTTAAACCTGATGATTTTTTATTTCATTGAGAATTTAATTTTTACATAAAAGCATTCACCCCAAACACATTTAAATGCTTTCAATGAACCCCAACTAAAATAGATTTCACTGAATGTATGTTCTTACATAGTTCAATTCTTGGCTGAAATGAAAAGTTTAAAAATCTGAAAGTGCTAACATTCAATTGATACTTCCTATGATGGCCAGTTTATTATGCTGTACATGTACATTATGCTTCTCTAACTTTTGTCATGATCTGTATCTGTCCTATGGTGATGTTTTTGAAAATTATTTCATTTTGGCTTCTCATTAAATATTAACGGGCATAAAAGATTTAGTTTTAAAATGACAGCTGCCTTGCAGCCACCATTTAAAAATTCAAAACCATATTTTTAAGAAATTAGCATAAAGGCATTTTAATATAATTATTGGATATATAAGTGATCATTAGCATTTTGTCTCCAAAACATTATTTTTTAACAGATTTTTCATTTTCTCTCACTATCAGAGTGACTCAAGAGTCAAAAAAGAGGATTCCTTGCCAAAGATGGAAAGTCATGAGTCAATTATTCTGCAGATGAATAAAGAAAGACTGAGACTTGAAAGGCAGTTGTCTTTGTTAATGAAGGCAAGTTTCTTGCAAATGGTTTACTGTCATTCTGATTTTTGTAAACCTTGGTTTACTAGATTATCAAGCAAACTTTCATATGTTAACTTTCAGCCAGATTTTTTGTAAATAAAATAAAATAAATTTTTTTTGAGCTTTTTATTATGCATACTTATTTTATAATATTGTTATTTTTCATTGTAGCTACAGTCATGTTGAATAACTTGTGTCAAAGTTCAAAGACACCAGCTTGATGAATATTCATAAGTCAGAGTCAATCCAACCAAAATATTTTGCCTTACTCTTCAAAGCTCTTGTACAATACATACATGTTGTGTGCAAGATGCCTTTAAATCATTACAGTATTAATTTTAAGGTAATAGCAAGATATTAACTTGTTAATGCTTATAGTTTTTTATCAAGATTGTTATTATGAGGACAACCAGGAACTAGAATTTGTATCATATTTTTCCCTCCTTCATCTCTAAGTTACATGTAGTTTGTGATATTGCATCTTTCAGGAGCGAGCAAGGTATAACAAGCCATTGAACAGTACTACTATAGTAACTGCAGCTACAGTCCTTGAAAAGGAATTAGAATCAAAGCAAAAGGAGCTCTGTGACCTTCAAAAGCAGTGCAAACAGTTACAAGAACTCTTACTGGAACTTCCTGTAGTTAAGGAAGAACTATATGAGAGCAAACAAGACACAAAGGCTATTAGTGAGGTTCTTTTCCAGAGCCGTAAAAAGAATGCTGAGCTCAAAGATCAAGTTGGCAAACTAAATAAACAAATAGAAGACTTTGAAACTATTACTGAGCAGTACAGAGATCTCCAGAACAGATTAAAGGGTGTAACCAATGAAAGAGATAAAAACGCTTGTGAAATTCAGAGACTGTGTAGCATTGTTGAGGACAAGGATGAGGAAGTTCAAAGAAACAGAGCTCATTGCACAACACTGAAAGGATTGGTAGATAGATTAGAGGTGAGATGAATGACTGAGCACTTGGTCCACAGCTCGGATCAGAAATTTGATGAAGTAATATAGCTAAAATTTGCCCATGGGTGCACATGTATAAACACTGGTGGAAAATATCCTTGGTACACTCTAGAATGTATGACAATTTTTAACAGGATCTTGGTGTTGTAAGGTACTTCTTAAACTTGTACTAATGTCATTCAAGTACACTTACATCATGCATTATCGTATTTATATCAGTCTATTAAAGACTTCACTCCCATTCCGTGAATTCCATGCCGCCTACAAGCCGTGCATGATAATGCTGATGGCTTAGTAATGTTTTTATAGATGTAATAGAATTGGCTTGCTGAAATTTCATTTTTTCTTGAAAAAGTAACATGAATTTAAAAATTGGATCACAAACTACCTCTGGTCTAGAAGCCCGGGACTTCACTGTGCCACTCTTCACTTGGGAATGCAATATTGACTTTCTTTTGTCTTATTCCATGTTTTTCTTTTGAACAGAATGCAGCCCTAGAAGCAGAGAATTACTTGGCTATCAGCAGAGAAAATGAAGCAGGACTCCAGTATCAGGTCACTTGCTCTCTTGAATTAAATGAGTATTACCGTATTTCCTCGAATAATAGCCGGGGGCAATTATTTCAAATATTGCTCACTAGAAGTTGCGCTTTAAATATTTTGGTCTATTTTCCCATTAAATCAAAAAAATAATCACATCAAATCAAATAAAATGAACATTGACATTTTAGGTGTTCCAAATTTGGTTCCTTGATCACTTTTTAATGTCAATGTCTTCACCATCAGAGCTTGGATCGTCACTGATCAGTTTTGCTGGATCAGACTCCACTTTAGCTTTAACCCTGCAATTAACAGGTGTACCACATTGGGTATCCCTAGCAGGTAACCTAAAAAAAATAGGGGTGAGGGGAGGGGGGCGCAATTATTCGAGTGAGGCGATTATTTTAAACATTTCTGTAAAGGGGGGTGATTATTCGAGGGAGTTGATTAATTGAGGGATGACTATTATTCAAGGAAATACGGTATATACTCACTCCTCATATACTCACTGAGTGGTTTAATGGTATAAAGTTGATTCTCTCTCTTAAAGGACACTTAGCCTGGAGAGAGTTGACTTAAATCTATTCAGTGCGCTGTACTTATCATACTAACTATGAAACAACACAGCTTTGAACTGTTTGAATTTATATGATAAGGATTATGCAATGTATCTTGCTTGTCTCTCGCAGGGCTGTCATTAAGAGCCAGGGGCCGGGGATTTCCCCCGGCTACCATGAGTGTGGCCCCGGGCTACTTTTAATGGAAAATAAAAGAAAATTCAAGGCTGTGCTCTAAGAAAAATTGAAGAGAGCCCAGAGCTCTGAACCTGTAACATCTAGGGTGCCCAGCATATGATTTGTAAGATTTTCTAGTCGCCCAAGAGCAGAAATTGGGTGCCATGGGCCATCGGGCTCTGCTAGAGTACAGCCCTGAAATTAGAACCAAAAGAAATCCCTAGGTGTTTGATTCCCCACCTACTTGTTGTATTTACCCCGCAACTCGAAATCTTAATGACAACCCTGCTCTTGTGTTTTGGATGCCTCGTCTAGAGAGATCCATGCAGAAGAGATCTTGCATTATTATATAACAGTTAGTATTTTGCATCATCAGATCGATGAGCTACGCTTGTGTTTAGAGTCGAACTCCCAGCATCTGGAAGACAGCAGAAAACGTGTCGTGGATTTGGAAAGTCAATTAAAAACGTCAAGGTCAGCAATATATATTACAAAGAGTGGAAGCTCTCGTGAGCAGACACCCTCGGCACGCGAAAATGGCTGTGTCCATAACTGGTGCTTGTCGCTTACCTTACGGGAATGTAAAAATACTGAGTTTGTACTAATTGGTGTTGAGAAAACCGAGGTTTTGTGAAGGTGGCAGTAAGTAGAGCTGTCCGCTTACGGGAGTGTCCCATGTGATGGTTAGGAGAGCTTCTACTGTATATTTGTTTTCGGCTTTAAAAAATTTACAAAAAATATAACTTCATGGTAATTTTCTTTTAATAGTCAAAATTCCTTTTAACCAGTGGATGTCTTTAACGTTGAAAAAGTTCTGTACATACCTTACTAATACCTTGCTCACTTAATTATAAATTTGTTCTGCGTAAAGAGTGGTCCAAAAGTTCTCCAAAACACCTGCAAGTTCTGTTATTTTTAGTAGCACCATGCACTTTTACCAAATACAAAAGTTCGTTAGCCCTGCTGTTTGACCATAAAGGATCTTTGAGTGAAGTATGAAGGGCGCGGCAATGTGTCCTTCCATGTAAAACTCAGCAACGTCCACAACGTAAAATGTCATACTTGTTTCTCTTAAGGACTGGTGACGGAAAAGAAAAAAATCTATAGGGCAAGAAAGAGAATTTTGAAAATTAACGTGGCTATTTATCCCCCCCCCCCCTCCCCCCCTCCCCCCTAACTAAGAGGCCCTTTCTTTAGTTTTGTGGTGTATTTTATCCCCTTCCCTTTGACTGCGAACTGAGTAAAGAAGTAAACGATTTTTTTGTCCAATTTCTAGAGAGATCGAAGTGGCAACGACAGAGCAGCGTGAGAGGTTGGTCGAACAAAATGACTTTTTAGCATCGGAACTTGACATTCATAAGATGGAAATCTCAAGGCAGGATAACTTAATCGACGGACAACAACGTGAAATACATGACTTGAAGGTGAAGCTCTCGAACGCTCTAGAACAAATGGAGGTATGTAACATAGCCCCGCCTGTTAACCAGCCCCCGGGGGAGAGAGGCGTCCTATACCCCACAAGAAAGCCTGATCATGGGCTATATAGATCGCTTTAAAAAGCGTAGTCTGAGTATCAGGCCTTCGTTAGGGATTAGGAGAGAGAGGAGATTTTAGAGCGGGAAGGGGAAAGTGTTTTTCTCCTTTGAAAACAAAGCATACATTGTCTGTTGTCAAACTAGGTCATGTTTTTTGTGACGTAGCTAGCCTCTGTGGCAGTTGTTAATAGAGAAAGGGGAAGGGGGAATTCGGGCACGCGCGGAGGGGAAAAATAGACGACAGCAATGGGATACCGAAGGCACTGTTTCAAGATTAACCACCTGCTCTCTTGGTTACTAAACTATACCTCACAGATTTGCACACCAAAGGGATACTCTATCGTATTTGTTTGGTAAAGAACAACTTTTCATAGCCCGCATTTCTTAAAAATTCCGTTGTATCCATAGTAGCCTGTGCAACATGCGCTTAAAAGTAATATGCTTTTCTCGCTCCCTTATTACTTTCAAGCGCTTGCTAGGCAGGCTATATCCACAGAAATTCCCTTGAGTACCTATTCTCAAATTGAAAATAGCGTTTATGGTAAATGCACTTAAATTAAAACTAGTATCCCCAAATAATGCAGCACGTTAAGCATTCTTTTTTCTTGATGAAGTCTGATCAAATAGGCATTCGTTCTGTTGTCTTTAGTACATACAATCTCAGCAACGAGAAGTGGATGAATTTACTGAAGAGGAAAGAAGGAACCTTGAGAAAACACTTTGTGAAATGGAAGACCAGGTAACCTAAGCCGCTCTAGCATGCGAAACCAGCCGTCTCTCTTTCATCCCCGCCCCATAAGGACGTCTCTCCTGCGAAACGTCCCTAGCGACGTGGAGGGAGGAGAGACGGCTGTATTCGCAGGCTACGTAAGCTTCTTTAGTGTGTTTTCAAATTGTTCATGTCGAGATCAAGTGTATCCAATACGGACCTTAAAACATGGCAACGACTTAAGCGTAGGCAGTGCAAGAGAAAACGTGTGATAAACCGCGAAAACAGTTTCTTTGTAAGTATATTCGTTTTATTTTTCATTGTCGCTCTGACTTCGCGCCTCACTCCATTATCTGAACGCCTGGAACCAGGCTACAAAGTAAACTGTTTATTCTCCATTCCTGACAAATATCCTTACGTTTACCTTGTTTGGTGTTTTAGTTAAAACAGAGTAAACTGGAGAGGTCAGAATTAGATGCATCTTTAAGGGAGAAGTCTGCAAAATATGAAGAACTTGCAGAAGAAATGAAACACTCAAGGTAGTTACAAAACTAGTCACGTGATGGTTTCCACATGCGACTGTACTACGGTGCTGATCTATAGCGTACTATACATTGTTTTTTGTTTTGAAAGTCCCGGAACCATACCCGAAAAACTACGTCAGGAGCACGAGGATGTGACGGTTGATTGATAACAAAACCGTTTCAAAACAAAATCTCGAACCGTCAAGGCATTTTTGTTGGACATTGTTGGGTTAGCAGGGCTGTGCTCTAGCAGAGCCCGGTGGCCTCTGGTGCCTAACTTTTGCCCTTGGGCGACTAGAAAAACTCCGATTTTTCATACAAATCATATGCCAGGCGCCCTAGATTTTACAGTTTCAGAGCACTGGGCTCCCTTCAATTTTCCTGAGAGCACAGCCTTGGTTAGTTTACTTTGTGCTAGCGCAGTAGTAAGTCCACTCGCAAAATAGCGCATTAAGTGTAAAAGTGACGAATGGAACCCTTTGATTGGAAATTTAGTTAAGTATTAAGTACTAAGTGAAAAGAAAGAATTGAACTGTTTCGATCAATTAAGTCATCTTCTGAGTAAAAGAACGACTGCTGCACATCTTTTTTTTATATCATCCACGATTAAAAAAGCCTTGCTTTGAAAGAATATGGACTTGTAATTTAATACACTGGGGATTCAGTTTTAAATCATTAGGGCTTCAATACTGAATTCTTTGCTTTTAAAACGATCGAGCTGTGCTAACAGAATAGAAACTTTACCATCTATACCACATGCAACCTTTTCATAGCCAGGTACCGGTTAGGGAGAAGGTAGAAAGGGGTCGCGTGCACGTGTTCCCCCGTGCGCTCTATAAACTAACTGGTAGCCTGCGTAGCATGGCGGTTTTGGTCGGGTGCGCAAACAAGCCAAGGTAGGGGAAGTGAAACTGCGAGGAGGAGAAAGGGGTCGCGTGCACGTGTTCCCCCTGCGCGCTCTGCAAGCTAACTGGTAGCTGGGTAGCATGGCAGTTTTGGTCGGGCGCGCAAACAAGCCAAGGTGGGGGCAGTGAAACTGCGAGGAGATTAGGACGAGAGCAACGAGAAACTTTGCCGCTTATTTGCGGGCGCTTTTGCGACTTCGCCGCTCGGCCCAGTAGTACGCACGACAAAACCGCCACGCTACGCAGGCTAACTGACCGGCGCCTGCCACGCTGGTTAGCTTTTCTAAGTTACCGTTATTTATATTCAGAGGCCTTTTGCAAGATAAACAAGAAGAACTGGACGCTACTCAGTCACAGGCTCACTGGATTGTTTTGCAGCAAGAGGCAGTTATAGCGGAAACCTCAAAGGAGTTGAATGAGATCTGGGAGCTCGTTAACGACTGGCTTTGTAACTTAAGCAAGGAATGTTCACAGGAGGTACAGGGGAAAGTTACATCACACTAGCTACAATCAAATTAGCCTGTTCCAGGCTTAGTCGGGTCCGCGAAATTGAAAAAGCGCAAACAAATCACGCGCTCATATTTTCGCGTGCCTTTTACTTACACGTCACCCCCATGATCTGAGAGCCCGGGACAGGTTACAAAGTCATCAAATCCCACTGGGTGATTTGATTACTTCTATACTTCGCTCTCTAAGCTAACCCTGAAAAAATCGAATAATATGTTCAATGTTGCCTATAATACATTGCTTGCGCTTCGCGTTTAATTACTGGAAAAGCAACTAAACACAAATTACTATTTTTGGGGCACCTTTCACTTGATTGTCACAAAACCAGAGCGAATACAGACAATCAAATAAGCCAATCACATCTCGAGACTCAAGCAAATACTTGTACTAGGCGCGGACGCGGAAACACTTGCGAAGCATGCGAACAAGTGAAGACTGGTTACAAAAATGTAGGGACGGATATCCGCTGTCGCGCAATTTTCACCTACCTACGCTAGTTAATTTTACGCGCGTATATAAGAGGCAATCAGTGAAGGAGTGGCTGCGCGTAAAAGTGAAAATTGAGCGATGATCAACTTTTACGTTTGCGCGGGACCTCCCATACATTGCCTCTATGGGTAGATTTCCACCGTCGCGTAATTTTTACGTGCGTAAGAAATAGAGGCGATGTATAGGACGCCGTGCGTAAACGTAAAAGTTGAGCGAGGTTTAAAATACGTGCGTACTCACGTAAAAATTACGCGACAGTGGAAGTCCACCTTATTTCATTTACGCGCGTACGCGCGTGAAAATTACAAGACATCAGAAATCCACCCTTACTCATGATTGTTTAAGAACATGGCGTGAGGCTTAGCTGTTCTACATTAAATTGGTTCTCAGGTTAAACTAGTATTCATCCTAGCCTAGTTTACCGGGGTCAGAGAACCTGAGAAAACCTGAGAACTAACTGCAATTAGCCTGAACAGTCAGTCATACACTTAGAGTTAACAAATTATTAGAAAGCTTGCGGAGCTCCTCGAGGCACGTCCGACGTCTTCGAGCGCTATAGCGTCAGTTTTCACGATCTGCACATTACTATCTTGAAGTCTGGAGCAAGCTTACCTGTAATATAACCATGACAAATAGAAAGCTAACGCGGTTAAGTTTTTTCCACACTTATGTAGCTAAAAATGACTTTCAGGTTGATGAGGATAGTGGTGCCAACGCCGATGTATCTGACAAGGAAAGCCCCGGAAGTGACGAGAGCAACCACATCATGCCTCTTAAGTCTCTAGTACAGAGCGTTCTAGAAGCGACAGCCGTGAGGGAGAGCAACCTACAGCCCGTGAGTAGCATGATTGCATGAAAATGTTTAGCTCATTCTTTGTTATCTTTCTGTACAAAAAACCTATAGCAGCCAGAAAGGCATGATTACTTTTCTATGCCAAATGTAACATGTTTACGAATGATTACGTAAAAAATTCCCTGATCTCTCTCTGGCCATGGTTCGGCACGTCGTCAAGAGTAACACGCAGAATTAGCAAAGAAAAGGCGTTGACAGTGACGATGGCGAGCGCAGGCCAAAAAATCTGCTCGACCGGTGGCAGGGCGCCAAATTCGGCACCGGAAGTCGCGTTCAGTCCTTTCCATGCTCTTTCGAGTTGGCGTTTGAGGCTGTGCGTTGTCTTTGCTAAACAGTCTCTCTGACATTAACCTCACACAAATGATTGGTAGCCACGTTATTCAGATCAAAACAATGAGTGAAAATTAATATTCTTGATTTTTGATAGCAGGGAACTAACGTTGATTCATTTGTTTATGTCTCAGGCGCGCCGACCTTGCGTGAAATTAAGCCCCATTTTTGAAAGAAGCGAAGATGAATTCGAAAGCTCACGACCGATTTCCGAAGGTGAACTCGACAGCTCTCGACTGACTTCGAAAGATGAAGAAAAACTACCGACTTTGGCCGATCAGGCCTTAGAAATTAAGCAAGCCTTACTACAGTTGGCGAAGATAGCTAGTGACCAGGTCGCCCCTGTCCAGGCGCAGAATACGATCAAAAGTCTGCAGGAAGAAAGGTTTGATGATTAACTCATATTAATGACGTTCATTTCGTGTGTTTCTGTCTTATGATAAGAACTTCTCCTTCTACTGATATACTTTCTAACCTTTTCAAGTTTGCATTGAAAACAAGCCATCGGCATTGCCCTAGAAAGGGTGAAAAATGATTTCCTTTTGTTTATTAATTACATGAATTACTTCAACCGTGACTGTGTTTGTAAACCCCGTACCGGAAAACTTCTAAAGAAATTTGATGAACTTGAACGTTTGTCAGGTTTGTTACCCATCCCAAATTGATTGCCATGGCCCCGGTTGTTCAACGTTGGATAACGCCAGTTGTTCAAAAGCTGGATAGCGCTATCCATCGGATAAGTCACTTATCGAGCGGATAAGAGTATTAGGGAAGGCAATTGCACGATCCACTGGATAGAGATTTATCCGGTGGATAGTACTGTCCACCTTTTGAACAACTGGGGCCAGATAAATCACTATCCAGCGGATACGTATTGTGGAAACCTATTGTGTTAACCACTGTATAGAGATTCATCCAGTGGATATTGTTATCCATCTTTCCAACAACTGGGCCATGGTCTAGTTTCGCTTTAACATTTGTTACAAGCCGGGCCTGAGGCATGTTTCTTGAAAGTCCCGATAACTTGTCGGGCCCGAAAAGCTGTTTTACGTTTGCCACGTTTGCATTCAAGATCAATGTGTCATGAATTTTGAAAATGATACAATGAAAATATCAGTTAGCAAAGCAAAATTCACCAGTTAGTGAACCAGAAACTGTGCTACTATTCAAATGGATTTGATTTCAAAATTTGCTTCCGGACCCGAAAAGTTACCGGGCTTTTCGAGTAACTACCCGCTGGGCGCACAACTCCTAAATTCTAATCCATTATTTTTTTGTTTTGTTTTGTTTTGTTTTGGTAGAGGTTCATTAGAAAAGGAACACAAGTCAGCGCTTGAAAATCTCCAGAAAGAACTTGAAGACTCCAGAAAATCAGAAACCAGTCTACGCCGAGAGTTGTCGAAGAAAAGCAGTGAATTAACTTCTCTTCAGAAACAGCTTGAGGAGAGTCGAACCAATCTGGAGTATACATTTAGAAAAGTCGAATCTCTCAGTGAACAGTACGAGAAAACGATTGACCAACAGGCTAAAGTAACGGTAAAAACTTTTTTTTGTATCGACTAAGCCCAAAAAAAGAATTCTAGCCATTATGCTCTCTGTTCCGCAGAGGCTCTCGCTGGGTATTCTTTAATTAAAAAAAAAATAGTTAGCGCGCGCCCGCACGCTTTCATTTTTCCCTCCCCCCTAGCCTCCCTACGACACAAAAGGGAGTTTTGACAGCGACGGCAACGAGAACGTCAAAACGGCAATAGGTTTATTAAGCAAAACAACAACTTTACACGTGCATCACGCTTTTTTGTACATTTCTTTGCCGTTTCTGCACGACTACGACGTGAAAATGCCTAATTTTATATTTTATGGAGGACGCGTAAACAAGCGACGACGAAACTCTCTTTCTCTTTCTAAACTCGAGTGCCTTTCCCAAGAAATCAACTCCAGGGGAATCTGCCTACATTAGACATTTTCAGCGAATTGGAATAAACGCGACAAAGTTTGAAAAAACGCTAATTCGTTTTAAGAGTGACGTTTTCGCTACCGTCACCGTCGACGATGCTAAAACTCCCTAAATAGGCCTCAGCGGAGGAGAGAGGGCCATACATGGACAGATCGATAGTTTTACCGATAATTACCATCACTATTCTCATGACTGTCATTAGCGGTACATTTAAGTTTAGCTTGTGGAGGGATATATCGAAGATAGGGCGAGTTACTCTAACGTTAACGTTACTCTAACGTTAGGGACACAGTTGGGTTTATTGTAGATCCTCGATGCCAATGCGTATAGTTGGCTACACTGTTTATTTAAAACACAATGCAAGACTTATCTTGAATGCTTTCTTTGTATGTCTTTGTTCTTACAAGTCTTTTTTAGCTTGGTTATTTTAGTACTCTGCAGATCCTCTAAAAAGAGTCTCTGCACTATAAATGGGAAGAAAAGATTCTTCTCCTTGCCGCAGACATGCCAAACACTGTAGTTTTATTCTGCCAAAAGAATCCGTTAAGCATGTTTTGTTTTGGCATCAGGAGCTCACTGAAGATCTTCGGCGCCTTACTAAAGACATCAAGGCAGTGGAAGTTGAAAATGAGAGTTTGTCGCAGCAGTTGAAAGAAAGTCTGGCCAAGCTTGATGACCTTTCACAAACCCAGCCTGACGTTAACAGCAGACAAAACCTTCTTGGGACGATGTTGGAGGAAAAATTCAATTTGGAGAAGAAGGTAATGTACATTCATTTCTTTGAACGTGCTGTTGATTTAGTAAAACCGAAAACAAACTACCGTTTAAGGCGGAGCTTCTTTTAGTAAACTCTGGGCAGAAAAACTGTGACGATTGGAATTCTGACGCTGTTGGAATGCTTCCTACATGGGATTGCGGATTTTATAATGGAGGCAATATTTCTATAGTTAGCTTTAGTTGATTTTTATTCTTAAATTGGAGTACGGCCCATCGGAACTCGTCCTACCCGCTTTGTTCTTTGTCCGTAAAGGTCAGGTGGTCTCTTTCCTCGCCCCAAACTCAGTGTTCACTCATCTTCATAATCCCCAAAGTCAGTGCCACTCAACTCTTTAGGGCACTAACAACCGTCAAACATGAGTCTTTCATACCCAAATTACACTTGGTGAAAAGAATTAGAGCTTATGTGTGGGTATGGCGATAGTTCAGTGTGTATGAGTTTCCGAAGCATCTCATGCCTCTCCGAACTAGTCCTCACTGAGTCCTTTAGCATCCAAATTGAGAGTCTTTGGGTGGGAATTGTATTCACCCTTTCCATTAGCAATACATATTTTTATTACGATCCCATAACGGCATTGAAAGGCTAAATAAATAAAAATTAATAAATGAGTAATGATTTGGAGGTTGCACATCCACAAAGTGGTTCTTCGGCTACCTGATTCCTGGTCGAATTGGAATTTGGAAATGTTGGTTTTTGAGGAGAGGGGAAAACCGGAATACCCGGAGAAAAACCTTCCGGAGCAAAGGAGAGAACCAACAACAAACTTAACCCACATATGGCGTCGACGTCGGGATTTGAACCCGGGCCACATTGGTGGGAGGCGAGCGCTCCGCTCTCACCACTGAGCCATCCCTTGCTCCCCAAAGGTACTTTTATGAAGGGCGAAAACCAGAAACTATTTCATTTTGTGACTACGATATGAGGTGAATTCAGTTGTGAAAATTTGTTTCCCTGCTTGTAGATACAAACGCTGAAAGAGAAGTCTGTAAACTATCGTATGCAGACTGAAGACTATATGTCAGAATACAAGTACAGAACAAATACAAAGGTAACACGTCTGACCATCTCCCGTCCCCTGCCCCCTATTTATTTCTTCTTCCGCCAAGTTCTGTTGACATATTGGAGAAAAACGAGTCTGAGTGAGAGAGAACTGCAGCACCGACTGTCATACATCTGGTAACGTAAAGTTGGCACAAAATTGTTTAAGTTGAAGTCACAACTCATGCACAGGCGTAGAACAGTGAACTTTCTCTAAGAAGGACGCCGTGTCGGAGACCATGAGTTTCGTCACTTACAGAAATGCCCGTCTTATATAAGAGTAAAAGAAAATGACTGGCGAACATCGGGGTCCAACTCGTAGGTGTCCGTTAAGGAAGTCTCCGCCTTATAGAGAGTAAAAGAAAATAAGTTGAGTATGGCAAGGACCAACTCTAAGTGTCCGTTTTAGGGAGTTCACCATCTTTTAATGCTTTTGAAAGGGCTGGAAACAACTATCGCCAGGTTGAAACCCTTCCTAAGTAAAGGCAATCCTCGGTTTTTCTATTGTTTCTTCGTTTTTTTTTGTTTTTTTTTTCCGGCAGTAGTACACAACTTCCATGATGTAATGTAATTTCAGCTGTAACCTAATATGCGCATATCATATTTTCTACAGATACGAGTCCTTGAAGGCAACATTGAGAAGGCTGAAGCGGAGATCTACCGCCTAGATGGCGTGCTAGAAAAGATTCGACTCGTAAGTTGTAGTTTGTTATTCTATTCTTATCTTATCAGATGTACAAAAAACACGATGCTGCAGGAGGTTTGCCTAATTCGTTCTAGTCACCAAAAGACGTCGCTAGACGACGTTTCTTTCTTCTGTCGCCACTAACTCACTTATCACCATCTATTTACATGTACAAGCAAATGTTTCAGCTTTTAAATGAGAGTTAATAAGAATAAGAAATTGGAACTCACTCCCATGATCGGAGTAGTGCCCTCAGACACATTACGTAACTTCAAGCACTCTGCCTTGCCTACCATTAGACTTTTAAAAGTACCTACAAATTGTAGTTACCTGCACAGGCTGTAAACCCTTCAGTACCTTGTCTGATAAGAGCGAGTCAGAAAACATTGACGGCGTGGGAAAGAGGCTTAAAATTCTCTCCACCCACCTTTGACGGCGTTTTGCCAGCGTTTTCCTCGGTCTTAGTCCTATTATTCCTCCAATTGACCAGGCATGAACATTATTTTTCCGTTTTCTGACAAAAAATTAAGTTTAATGGTTTTGAAAATGATGCTGAAATATTGACATGGCTCCTTTAAAACACTAAAAATAACAAGCAATACAGTACAAGAATGATATAAGAACGTCGTCAGGGTTCAAAGAATAACTGAACTTTTCATGTTCCCTTAGGTCTTGCACAAGTATCAAGATATGGTAACAAGCTGCCCAGATCTGAACAAGTTACTATCATTTCTCGATGGCCAGGATATTCAATGATTTCTCCACTTCCATTTAGCTCTTTTTACTAACTTTTCATCACATAGTCTTTCGTCTCAAGGTTTTAGTCATGCTTTTGTTACTACTTTTTAAAATATGTTACTGTTTGTCTGGTGTCCATGATGTTGAAGCCGGCCATCATCGACTATACTTAGGTTTCTCTTGGCAGTTGATCCCCTAAATAGAGCTTCCTTGGTTCTTACTTCCTGGGACTTTCAACCTGCAAACTCCTTTCACTTCACTCATGTTTGATCTCATCCACCGTTGTTGAAATCCGTCTTTGCTCTGATTTGGTCAGAGTATTTTATAGCGAAAGATGAATAAAAAATAGCCTGAAAATCTAACACGCTTTGACCGAAATTAAGAAGGTGGATACTAATCGGTTATAGGCTCCTGTGTCTCTATAGAAATCATTATTTTTTGAAAAAGAAATCACAAAAATTCGATGTAAAATTAAGTCTGCAAGGACACTTTTAAATAAGTAAATCTGAATCTGTCTAATCACCCTAACCTCACAACGTTTTTGTTATTTCTATTCTTATTTTCCCCTTTTATCATTTTATATTTTTTTAAATAGAACTGATTGGCTAAGTTTTTTGCTATTAATAAAGCATAAGTATCTGAAGTCAACTGGTTTGTTTTCAAAGTGGCTAGATATCTGGTTTTAAACTTTAGAAGGAAATATGACTTAGCGTATAGCGCCCAAGGTATTCTGTAGCTCCACGTTATCTCTCCAACCAGTGCATTGTTTTGGTTTAGACTCAGTTTCCAGATTTATTTATGTATTTTTACAGCTTAGTAAAACTGTTCTAGTGAGTGAAAGCTTGGATTTTAGTTTTTACTTTTTAAACAGCAGTTTAATGCCTCACTAGAACAGTTTTATATATTTTTAATTATGCTGCTGAAGGACAACATGAACAGATTATTACAGCTTAGTGATTAAACATAGACTCTTTTTCGCCTTCCTTTGCAAACATCCTCCTCTCCTTGGCGGGCCATGGGTTCACTCTGTAATAAAGGAAAAAGAGGCCGATCTACTTCAAAAAAGGTAATTAAGTTACGACTTATAGATATTTCAAGCATCAACAAGTTGCCGTCTGTTCCCTTTAAAAACATGTAGAGTTTTGGTTTCCGGTCTTCTAAATTTGGTTATCGTTGAAGTCATGCATAGGAGATCAGCTCTCCACCAAAGCTGACGACATGAGCCTGATGTTTAAACAAATCAAAATTCCGTTCTTTTCTTATATGAAAGTTTTACACATATTACTTATATATCGTCACTGTTTTCCTCTTATATACTTACCAGAGAGAGATTTTTGCCGAATGACAGATCGTTTTTTTAATTTTGGGTGGAATGAATGTAGTCTTAAGGTGATTCCATAGTAAAAGAACCTAACATAGATTTTAGCTAAAACTTGGTACACTGATGTAACAAGTCAAGAAGATGATAAAAAAGTAATAAAAAGTGGGGGTCACCGTGCTCGTTTTGACGTCACAATGCTGACAAATACGGCTATTTAGGACCCTTTTACAAAAACCGCGGGCAGCGCAAAACTAGACAAAAAGGAGAGATTTTTTCGATGGTGCATGTGACATCACACAGAATTTGACTTTAATGTATTGTTTATCCACTTACGTACCAGAAAAATGCCTTTTAATGCCCTTGTTTTTACTTTACGCTCCAAAGTAGAATTAAATTGGACGCGCGCTTTTCGACCCGTGATGGCTCAATCCGTACAATTTAGTAAAATTGCCAAAAAACTGAACATAGATTTGTGCCAGTTTTTTTCTCATCGAAAGGAAGCACTGTCCTTATTAAAATCATGAAATAAAAAATGGGGGTCACCGTACTCGTTTTTGCGGTAGAGCTGCAGAAAGTGCGCACCAAACCCATTTTCTCCGATTTTTGAGAGAGGACTGGGGCGAGTTTCAAAATAGAATGTATGTGAAAGGGGGAAGAAGGTATTAAAAAATCCGTTTTTACAGAATTTACATCGAGATATCACATTTAGGACACAATGTGATAAAGAAAGTGTTTAAATGAAAATCAAAGTGAGTAAGCACAAGTTAAACATCCACTATCGAGGTTCTCCGAGAGGAGGTCGAACTCAGCAACACGCGTACTGCTTACTTTATGCACATTCCCAACACATTGAGTCTCACCTCGGCAAGAAACAACAGCAAGCAAAAATTCCAATAGCGTTTCTCTTCAGTCAACTTCATTTTAATAATATTACTTCACATGCTCTTTTTTACGGCGGCCATCTTGTTATGCGCATTAAGAGATGCGCAGTGCAAAACTAGGGAATCACCTTAAAGAAGGCTTGGTCGTGTATGTTAAATGCCTATAAAAATTGACGAGCAGAATATAGAGTGAAAATCAGGAGTAGATCAGCCTCTTCCACACAGACTGCTTTTCCACGTTATACTGTTCAGTGGTATTATTGTCTTTACCCGTAAGGAAAAACTGAGCCGACCCCAGAAGAATGTAACCCATTCCCTTGGACACACCCGTGGGCTCCAGTCACACCCCATTTAGCAGGTGACACCAGCTGCGCATCCCACGTGACTACTTACTATGACGTCAGATCCCTTCTTTGTTGGACGTATTCATTTGCACGAAAACAAAAACATTGAGGAAGTTTGTAAAGGTGCGAGAATTTTTAGGAGTTTTACCTGCGTTTTAAGCAATTATTTACGGGATTTAAAGGTGAGGAAGTTGAAAGTATTATGTCTTTTTTATTACGAAAGGTTAAAATGGACTATTTGCTTTCAAAGTGAAATTTTTACGGTGTTCGAAATTTCCACCAGCTGTCAAAACTCTCAAAATGAAACCTTACATTTTGTAGTGAAGAAGGATAGTATTTGTCTTGGTTCAATTCTTGTTAGTAAGGATACTTTTCATGATTCAGTTTCAATCAAGTTTTAATATGATTAAATTCGTACTGATTCCTTTTAAAGAGATACTACAAGTCGCTAATAAATAATCTTGTATTTTTTAAAAAATCCTCTCGCTTGATTTGTTAAGCACAAGCTTATAACAAGCCGTGAAGGGGTACGTCTTTTTAATGAACAACATGGAGCAAATGTAATTTTTTAAAGCTAAGTTAGTTACAATTACTGTGACAAATTCTTTATGAAGAAGGTTTTTACCATGTGAATGGTTTCAAAGGAAGAAAATTTCTTGTTAGAATCACATCCAGTTTGTTTGACGTCATTGATGCAACATTTGCATTAATGCGACATTGTTGTGATGAATGATTTGTAGCTGTGCAACAGTGGTACTTGTCAACGTAAAAAAAATTGAGATGAGATGGGATTTGAATGAGGTTTTCTGTAAATGAGCTATTAAACACCAGGGGCATTTATTAAATTTTAGGGTCCAAAAGGGGGCATTTAATAGATGGGAGGCATTTAAAAGAGAGAGACATTTATTCTTGTAACTTTTAATACAATAAGCTTTCGGCCAAAAACTTTTTGTGTGTTAACAAAATCTCGACAGCAGGCCGACGGCTTTTGCACTCCAAGGTTTCTAATTTAACTTTTTTTCTCTTTTGCTACAATCAAGAGGGTATGTTAACGAGTGCGCACTGAGATCAAGAAGATCAAAGAGCACTATCCTTACTTTGAACTTGAAATTGAATATGACATAATACACAAGCCGACGTTAATCAAGCAATGAAATTAATAAATTGATTGATTTTGCTCCATTTTACCGTTTCGTAATATTTTTGAGCAATTTTTACGGGGGGGCCTTTATTAGACAGGGGCGTTTAATACAAACTTAACAGCGTAGGGGGAGTGTTTATTAGATAAGAGGCATTTTTTTGACAGTGGGCATTTATTAGATCAGTTACGGTATATGCCCATTCATAAGACTAACTAAAAATTAATTTTTGGTTGACATACCCAGAAACAATATTTATCAGAATTTGGAAGCATCATGTATCATGAATGGAGATTTCCCTAACAACTGTAAATAGCATCTCACTGACACTAAGCAATTGCAGGATAAACCTGACTACAGAAACTCATGCCTAATGCCAAACTCTAGGCTATGTCGTTTAGTAAAAAGACCAAGTGATGAATGGTTGTAATGATTCTGCTTTAGGGGTTTAGTAATTCCAATTTGGCAACAAGTGGCCCCATTCCTATCATTTAGAGTTCCCCCGAACTAGCATTGGCCCGAAAGGCCTAGTGATTGTCTTTTCAGGAGTCAATCAGCAAAAACTTTGGCAAAAAGTCTAAACATTTCCATAGTTAGTATATTTTTTTGATGTGGATATTTATAACCCTCTATCAATATTAGCTTATGTATACTGGGAAAAGATGGAATTCAATTTTTTGCAACTTTACCATCCAATTTTGTTTTAGAGGATATGTCAGAAAAAGTGTATGTAGGTGGTTTAGGCAACAGTGGTGACAAGCAAGAGCTATGGAGAGCTTTTTCCAAATATGGAACACTGCGTGATGTATGGGTAGCACGCAGTCCCCCTGGATTTGCCTTTGTCCATTATGAAGATTTCCGAGATGCTGAGGAAGCTGTTAGAGCTATGGATGGAAGGCGTCTTGGTGATAAAAAGTTACGAGTTGAACTTTCAAGGACGAGAAACCGTGAAGAGGGTAGAGGTGGGAGACGAGGAGGTCGTGGAAGCGGTTACCGAGGAAGCAGCAGTAGGTATGACAGGCGAGATGATAACAGACGAAATGACTATAGCCGTGGAGATTATGGCAGTCAACGATTCTCACAGTCTCATCAGAGGTATTAACCGTGCCTTTATTACCTTTTTTACCGTTAAAGTGTACATGAAATGGAATAGATTGGTTGTTTGAGAAGATTAAAGTATATAAAACAATTTAATTTGTGTGCATTCAAGTGGTCAGAAGGAAATTTTAGTCTCGTACTCTGGCTAAGGTTTGTATTTTGGTACTGCCAAAAATGTATGTTGAGTTGAAAATGAAATCGAAACATTTTATTTTATTCTTGACCAACATTCCATTTTATTTGTGCTTTAATGCTGACCAGACACATGTAACCCTGGACAGGCTTATATGTTTCTGTGCTGACTGAAACCATGTTATTATTGGTATTACTTTGTAAAGAACTAATATTTTTTAAAAAAACGTTTTATTTTTCATTTTAATTTATTAGGTTATTTGAATGTGCAGGGGACAGAGCCTTACTAACTGTCATGATTACCATTTTTATAGGTGATTCATTCAAGGGTTTTTAGTCCTTCCAAACCCATTCAACATCTCTTCTGATCAGAGAAGAATTTTAAGCTCTCGACAAAGTTCTGCATTACATCTGGGACTACACATCCTTCAATCCCTCCAACACCTGTTAATTAAGCGAAAAACCTGCAACCCAGTCAACAGCAGAAGCATTTTTCCTCACCACTCTACGTCATCTGTCCCTTACAACATTTTAGGCTCAGTTCTTCAAACCTTAGCTGCTTTCCTGTGTAGTTTTCACAGATTTCACTCAACCAGCAAAAAGTGGATGTTACTTCGTTGCACTTCTCCCCCCAAATTGAGTCTCTGCATGCTTCTGTTTTGGTTTGATGTGTCGGCAGGAGTATTTTTACACCAAAAATCCATGCAAGCCATTAGTCAGAAGTTAATTTAAGTTCTGCATCCATGTGAGGGCAAGAAGGTTTTTCCTCTAAAGGATTGTTCCAGTCAACTTGTTTCCAGCAGCTTCCAGTGCTGCTAATGTCTGCAGATGACAGAAGAATTTCACCCCTAGAAGAGCTAAGGTTGCCCAAGTCATCTTATGACACCAGTGAGGCTTAGTATATGTAGTCGTGACGCTGATTATATTGAAGCATCAAAACACCTTTACTTGTCAATTTTATCACCGGGTAGCTCAGATGTAAGTGTCTTAAGGGTAGAAATAGTCTATTGTGTCTGGATGTAAGTACATTTGGGTGGCTAACAGCTGGAGTTATAAGTTTAATTAGATTTATTTAACCTTTTGTATTTTGCCGCAAACTCTTTATGTGAAGGGGTGCCTGAAGAAAGTGCCCCAGGTGTCCTTCTAATGGAGCGCTGCAATATCCTAGAAGTTGCCCTCGGTTTGCTTATAAAACGTAAGGACAACAATAACAATATGATTTGACTTGAGAATGAGAGTCCCTGCCTTTCCATGTGCACCACTTCATTTTAGTGAAAATAATAACTTACCCGCTGGTTTGTTTGTTGTTCTCAGATGGTAACGGTTAGCAGTAATAAAGCTGCCTTGTTCATACTTGTGCATAGTACTCTTTGACTTTTAGATAATGTCATCATAACAAAAAATCTTTTTAAGTGAGATATAGATAACTATAGACATATTAATTAATTCTTATTACTTGACGTCATGTTTACGTACTCTCAGGCAAACACGCCTCTCAGCCAATCAGAGCGCGTGTACTGTCTTAGCTATTTTGTAAAAACAGTTAGATTCATCAAAGAGAGAATTGAAAGCCAGAAAGTGTCAGGACCAGAGGATGGACTGTAACTGGACAAAAATAAATTTCTGTTTGAACAAATAAATTTGCAAACCTGAGAACCATTTTGCTAACCTTACTGGGGTTGGCCATTTTTTAGAATGTGTTTTTTTTTGTTTTGAAGAGAGTTAACGATGCTTTCTGGATTCTGAACAAAGTTGGAATTTTACATGGCCCATCTTATTTGCCACCCATTATAAATGTCTTTTTAATTTTTGTCATCAATGATTTTCTTACTTTGCTGACTTTTTCATCTTTTTTACATTTTGTGTCTGTAGGTCTCCACCACCAAGATCCCAGGACTATTCACAGTAAGTTTTTTCAGCTGTCCAGAAATAGGTAATATAAGGAGGCTGGGATAAATACCCCTTACAAAATTCAGAGTGCACCCCTCCCCCCCCCCCCCCCCCGCCTTGCAGGAGTAGTTGCCAAGTGTTTGCATTGTTGTATTTTCAGGGGGAGATACAGTCGAAGACGCAGTCGCTCACGTAGCCCGGTGAAGCATTCAGATTAGAATTTGACGTTTTTCAGGTAAAACAATAACTGCTGTGTTTTCTGCTAATACAGTTTAACCTATTCTGCTGGACAACTTTTAGTCACAGACAGTTCTCTTAATGTGCTTTCCATTTGTCAGAACTGGCCGACCAGACCATTCCTGTTAAAATAAGTATTTCACACTGAAAACTCTCCTGCCAGATCAGTCAATTCCTAAATGATATGCATGCAGTTGGTGGGTTTTTCAACAAAAACTCTTAAAAACACCCACTTCATTGATTATTTCAACATGACCATTCTAGAGCCCGTTTCTTGAAAGGCTGGGTAACTTTTTGGGCCCAAAGGTAAATTTTAGAATTATAACTTTGACTCTCTCTTAACGGACACCTCTGTAAAACGGACAGTTAGAGATGATCCCTGCCTTTCTTTACTCCTTTTATTTGACTCTCTATAAGACAGACACCTCTCTAAGATGGACACTTAGTGCCGGTCCCAAAGGTGTCCATCTTAGAGAGAGTTGACTGTAAAACCTGTTGAATGGTAGCACAGTTGATAGCTCTAAAACCGGTCAATTTTGCTTCATTAACTAATAGTTTCATTGTATCATTTTCAAAATTATTGAAACTTTGATCTTAAGTGCAAACACGGTAAACATAAAACAGTTTTTCGGGCCTGAAAAGCTACTGAGACTTTCAAGAAACTGGTACCTAGCCAGGCAGTTCCAACCTCTGGAAAGGGCCCTTAGTTTTGAAGTTACTCATCTTCATACCGATTCCCTTACTTTGTAAGTTGTAATAAAGGGGAACAACAGTTCTTCTAAGTATCTTAACATAAGATTCCTTCTTTGGCTGTATGGGTCCAAGACTAAAAGTATGCATTTACAAGGTCCTCTGAGGTGAGGGATGTATGTCACCAGTCAGAATTTCAAAACCCATGGTTTTTCATATTGAGAAGGAAGCTAAGCCAAGTCCCCATCAACATTTTACTGTTGTATATGTGATTGTCCTGATCACTGTTGCAGTTTCAAAGCCATTTCACCTGTGTTATCTCTAGACTGTACAGATAGAAAGTTGTTTGCCTGTGTGCAGACGTCTCCTATTTCCTTTGTTGCACACAAAGGAAATAGTAGACGTCTGCACGCAGGCAAGAAAGTTGTAGGCATGGAATTCGGTTGTTAGTGTTTTGTTTTTAAGGCATTTACATAGAACAGTATAATATTGAGATGGAGTACAATATTACAATATTATGTCTTTTATATCCATGTGAATGACTTTTTTTTGTGCTTATGCTTTTCCTTTCTTATTTATTTTTCAGAGTTAAGAGCTTTGCAAGTATTAAAGCAGGCAGTTTGTAGAAATATTTTAATTAATTTAAGTCTGTCTCTGACACAGCTCGATTTTCACATCATTACTATTAATTTTAAATTTCACGTAATTTCAAAGTGAGAAAAAATGCTAAATACGAGATCATTAATGTCATTGTTTTATTATTGAAATCTTGTATCCAGGTAATTTAACACAGTTCTGGGTAGAGATTATATTTAAAGTTATCATGCGTCCTTTAAAAGGCTTGTCTTTGAGACCAGGAAGGTATTGTTCTTTTTATCAAGTGGTACAGACTTTCCGTTCCGTAGTTCCGTAGTAATATTGTAGCAGGACCACTTAACAAGCGCTTAAAAAGCCCTGAGGTTGTTATTGCAAAGGAAATTCCACCTGGTGCAGTGTTTTTGTTACCTCTGCGTCCTGCGTCCCGGACGCATAAAAATCCCCAAAGACGCACGAAAGTTCATGGCATGCATCCTGTAGGACGCAAAGATCAATCGATCGATCTGAAGATGGTTTTGTAGAATAACCTGTTCGAATGATTTCTGTGGCTGTTCTTGTGGCCGTTGTTTAACGACGCAAATTTCTTTTAGTCTTCGTTTTGCTTTACAAAAGATTATCTTTTATCTGCCTGGTCACATAAAGGCCAAAGCATTTTCAGTTAAGGACTTATTGGTTTTTTGAAGTGGGACTCGACGGTTCTGGACAGGGACTCATGATTTGTTCACAATATGAGTCCCAGGACTCACCCTAACTATTTGTAACAAAATCACTGCTGGTGTTACGGTTAAAGCTTTACTCAAAATGCGAACTAATTTCAGGCTCGTTGAGAGTAAAAATAATAGATCGACTGGACTATACTGACTGTAAGCAATTGATGTAAATATTCGTTGCAATATTGTCTAGACTTTTATCTGTTATTTTAGCGCGTCTGCCTGCTCAAGTAGACAGAAAAATAAATACTAAACAGTTTCACCGTGTTTAATTGAGTTTGACTGTTTGTTGCTCCCGCAAATATTCAAGTGCGGTAACTGTTTATTAGAAGGTAGCCTGTTCCAGGCGTTTCGATGGAAGGGACGGTACAAAAAGATGTAAGAAGCCAAAACAGCGAAGAGGCTGGAATAGGGGGTGAGAGCGAGGGAACCTCCTCCTGTCTCATTTTTTTTCTCTCCCCCCTTCTTACCACCTTCCCCCCCCCTCCCCCCACCTCTCTGACTTGGTGCCGCACTCTACTATCTGAACGCCTGGAGCAGTCTTATCAGTAGGAGGCCGAAATGCGTGCGATTCCACGATTGGTTTCGGCTGGTTAAAACTAATGTATGTTACGGTGGTTACGTTAACACTCATTCTGGCATATGTGGCATGTAAAATTATTATGGTAATATTGATCCCGTGTTTTTTTGTTTTTGTTTTTGTTTTTGTTTTTGTTATTTTGGTTTTCTTTCTTCAAGGAACATGATATAATGAAGCCATAAACTCTTCTCAGTTTTGGTTCATCAGCTTAATAAATACCTACATATTTTTGTTTTCAGAGAACAGAATTTTTTTTTTTTCAAGCTACTGTTGCCTTTCCGGAAATCCCCATTTTTGTATCCATTCGTATTAGATGCCAATATCGAAAAGCTAGTTTTCACAAGCGATGCAACCATGACGCAAAAAAAAAGGTTTAAGTAATAGACCCGGGAATACTGAGTCTTGCGTCAAGAGAAAACGAAAGCCGAAGCAAGCACAGGAAACGGAAAAGGCAGATCGTTTAGATTTTTTCTGCGCTTGTTCTTGCTTTTACGTCTAGGCCCTTTTTAGCGGGGCGAAATAACAAACAAGGACTCGAACTATGCTTGGCTTGATGCTTTTAGCATTGCAAATGAAAACTAGGTGCGTTAAGCAATGTTAGGGGTAGAAATCGGGATTCTACTGTAATTTTTAAAGTGACTTAACTCTTAAACCCTTATATCAAAATCTTAATTCTCATTTGTTGTCTCTATACACTTGCTATAGAAGCAGTCGGGAGAAGTTTTTAGAGCATTATTAATTCGTCTTCTGTGGTCATCTCTAATTCTCATGACCAAAACACTTTAAAAAAAAAGTGTTGATATTACAAGGAGAAATTTGATGCCGATCACTCTTAAAGCTTAAAGATATAACTCGGGGGGTACTCTTTAAAATGACCCATAAGGGGAGGCTCCGCCCGAAAGGGGTACCTTTTTCAGGCTTCAGGTATGTGAAAGCGTAGAAATTTCACAAGTGGAGGTACATGACAGAGTGGGGGAATCTGTCATTTCCGTCTGTAAAAAGGCCCAAGTACAACACAGATGTGAACATCGGTCAGTATTCATTTGCATTTCATGATAATGTTATTGGATGGGATGAGAGCAGGTGACTGACTGAATTACCTGCCAGACGATTTACAGACGCATGTTCGACGAACCTTGACGAGTCGCCCTTGGTTTGACTTCGAAACAAAATAACTATGTCGAATTTGGTAGAAGCTAACCTAGCAAAAACTACTGGCATCGTTGGAATAGCAGTGGGGATATGTGGTCTGGGAAATGTGATCTGTGGCTTCATTTGGCTTGGGCATAATGGATACGGAGGACACGGACTATGGTCTGGCTTTGGGGTAGGTTATTTCTGTTACTATTTATCTGGAAATAAAGTACTTCAGTTTGTAGATACCATATATATATATACGCTTCCTTTAAGTTATTGGGCAACGGACGGAAGTCAAGAAAACAGTGCAAATAGGCGTTGAGGCAACGGACAGGTGCAGTTGGCGATGGCGATAAGTCGTTTAGCCCAAAGACTTCGCTTTTCTTAAACAATTAACTCATACTTAGTTTAACAAAAGTTAGTTTTATGTCTATCGCCCCATACTTCATTCATATCAAACAGATTTATACGATTCATCAAATCCAATATGACCTTGGTTTTTTCAAGGGAACGTTTCCTAAAGTTTGACCTAACTCAAAACTAATGCTTATTCGTCCACTGCGCCCGGCAAAAGAAGAGAAATATATATTATTTAACTTTGATTCGAGAAGGCTGGCAATAGAAAGTTAAGTTTCTTCTTTTTTTAATTTAATTTTCCTTGAATTTCCTTATAACTTTCAATCATTCGTCAAAATCATTCGTCAAAAATACTCTGTAAAGGTTTATTTGTTTTATGGACTGTCCTTTTAATGAAAAAGATGGTGTGCGCTTTCAGAATATTGCATGTGTGGGTGTCTAGGAAAAGTACTGTTGGACTCTTAGCTTGGAGGCTTTTTTGCCTTTCTTCGCGGCTGAGGGTTTTGAGGTATCGCATGAACAAATTCTCGCTTTAAGAGTTGGCTATCGAGTCACCTCATGCCAGTTTCCGCACTGCAAAGCAGCCGCCGTTGTTGATTCAATAATTTATACTCGCGTAATGATATGGTGCAGTGTTACTAATATTGAGAGACGATTTCCATCGTCAATATAGGGAAGAGAAATAAGTAAGTGATGGGTTTCTTAACTCGCTCCTGATAACAGCAAGGTACTTAAGAGACGCTTACTACTACGCTTGGTTTCTTAAAAGTAACCCTACTCTTTCCATTTAATTTGCGTTTAAATAGGTATGCGTTATAAAGGTTTGATTAAACTGAAAAATGACTATAGATTTCACAAATTTAAAAGAAAAAATACTTCAAATTTCATGAAGCATTAGGATCAAGCTATAAAAGTCTTATAAAGAAATGTATTAACTGCGCAACTTCTTTCTGAACGGATCTTGTGATCTGTTACCGAAGGTGCCATATTGTCTCAATTGTTTACCTTTTTAGTCTATTCTCCTTCAATCTTCCTCATATTTGCATATCAAAACCATTAAATCTTTCGAGTGCCGTGAATTAATGTTCCCTGACCACTGCTTACACGCTTAAATCTAAGCAAACTACCAAAATCTGACACTGCACACGGAATACTAACTAATTTTTTAACTCACAGGCCCCTTATAAACCTAAGATTTCATTGCTCGTGGAGCAAATATACAAAAACATCAGTGCTCTTGATAGACAACAAGTTAGAATAGTGTTCGACACCTGCTACGCCGTACATCTACACAATATTAAATTAACAGATTTAACTGATTTATCAAGTCCAATACGACCTTGTTTTTTCAAGGGAACATTTCCTAAAGATTGACCTAACTCAAAACTAATGCTTATTCGTCCACTGCGCCAGGCAAAAGAAGATCATTTTAATAGCAAATCCTGACTTTGTCAAGTACACTCGTTGATTTATGGAAATCTTTTTACGAGTCGTTAGGATGCGCCTGCTGAGAATTTAGTCAAAATATAATGCAATATGTTTTTCGTTTTAATTTAAGAGCTCATGTTTAGCTTCAGCCCTTTTTTCGATGTCGAAAACTGGGATTTCTCTGGAAAAGTAGCAATTTTAGATTTGTAGTCTTTACGTAAGTTATAATTAGCTCTTATCCAGTCCCTAAAATAAGAGAGGGGTCAGGATCGAAAACAATTTCCTTGATCTTGCGGACTGCCGTTTGCGCTAAAAATATGTTGGCGGCCTGGGTCCCCCGGTTCCCCCCCTCTCCCCCGTAGATCCGTCGCTGAAGAAGAACATTTATAATCTTCCGTCTTGAAAGGGAATTAAAACTTTGTTTCTTTACTTTACTTTACTTATCTTTACTTGCAGTTGATTTTTGCTGCCGTATTGGGTATGATAATATGGCGGAACAGAAACAAGAACTTGGTAAGTGCTTTCGCTTTTTGTTATAAAAATGAACCTGTTCAACTTTGATGATGATGATGATGATGATGGTGACGATAGGATGACGATGATAATGGTGGTGATAAAGATGAGTCCCGCAAAACCTGAATTCAGAAAAATATTGATTCTTTTTTTCCTTGCTTCTTGACACTTCCTTGTCGAATGCGGCTCAGTGTTGACAACTTTTATGTAGTGTAGTTCTGATGCGAGTACCAAAAACAACTCTCACTATCCAACAGATGATATTTTTCCTCGTGACGTGCATTATTCTGGTGATTGTCATGATTATCCAAGCCGCCATTGCAGCTATAGCGTACGTCTTTTGGAGTCTGTTCCAGGTTGCAGTGGACTGCAGGGTATATGGTGGTCGATGTCGTTGTAGAAACAGCAAAGGCAAATCTATTCCTATTGAATGTAAGTACAGTTAAGTCTGTATTAACCTTACACTCGCGGGACCATCGTTATTTCTTTGCAATACGGGATTGTTTTACCGAAAATATGGAGATTAAAGTGTAGGACATACCAATATTATAGTGAGGCAAACTTGAGTTAGTGTCTCAGGAAACTCCAAGAAATACGCACTTATTTTACCTCTTGATGTAGAAGAAACCGATTGTTTACAGACCACTGGCAGATCTAGGGGAGGGGCCCCACCATATTTTTGGGCCAAACCGGCTGAAGCCTGCAGGGCTGAGAAAAACATTAGCCCTTAAATAATTTCCGAGGTCACCTCTCCCCCTGTTTTTCTTGGCTGTGGATTAGCGGGGCTCTCTCTAAATCTGAATCCTTCACTTCAGACAACCCTCTTTCTCTCAACCACTGCTAGGGTTGTTTTGTTTGTAGATGTTCTTCACTGTGATTGCTATGATAGACAAAAAAAAAGGATTTCCAAAATAAAAGAAAGTACACGGCAGTGTTTTACATAGGCCGAAGTTCAATAATTTTGATAGACATGTGTTAGCGGGACGAGGCTTATATATGGCTTATTTTTTGGTCTTCTATTTTCTTCATTTCGTCAAGTGGAGACATGCGAGCTTATTTCTTTGATTGACGGTCTCTTCCTCGCCATTACCATATTTTCTGCTCTGGGCACGATTACGACCCTGGCTGGCTCGATTATTGGGTGTCTGGGAACTTGCTGTGCTAAGAATCAGGTGAGGTACTTCACTGCGAATTCAAAGGCAGTTGCCAAGGATTTCAGCGATTAGTGCATATTCTGTCTCAAAGTAGTTCCTTTTTAAACTTTTATTACTGTTCTATTATATCTTATTTACAGCATACTCAAGATTTGAAACTTGAAAGTGAGGCCGACAAATTCTTGTCAATCAATAGAGTTTATACTGTAACTCTTCTTCAAAGTGTTGCACGACTGTTTTTTATTACAAGCTCTACTTCCAGGACCCCGCCAACGAAAAACTGTAATGCTAAGCACGATGTATTTGCGGAACTCACGGGATTGCATGTTACTACAGCTAGCTAATCAATAAAATGTAGTGATGAAATAATTCACTCCCACACCCTTAAGGTGATGTCACACGAGACGATTCGCAACGAGGATTTTTAGCGCAACACAGCGTTGCAACATTGTTGCGAGATTGTTTCGAATGGTCACAACATTGTTCCAGCATTACAACGCTGTGTGGCGAATCGTTCTGTGTAACATCACGTTTAGACAGCCTATTCTGTTAATGGTTAAGCCTGTACTCTTCGGTACAGTAAAAGAGACGAACACGGATCATCCAATCTCAGACTCGCAGATAGAGTCTCAATTCCGTAGATCGATTGCACTACGAAGTAATTTGTCGAAAAGTGTTTTTTTTTTTTTAAAGAGAATGCCCTTTTGGGTCTGGTATGCGACGATGTTGTTACAGACCGTTGCAGCTTACTGCCTACTTCAGTAGAACCGTTGTCCAGTGCCATGTGCGAAAACGGAATCTTGTCAAAAAATGGTTGAAGGCTCGAATATTGTCTTAGACTCATAATAATATTCTGTTTCTTTTCCGTTTTATGTATCAAGCAACCTGGAATGGTAGTGGTGCATCAACCAGCTGGTACCCAGTCCTCACTGATGTACACTTCCCAGCAGTATCCCTCTGGACAATATCCTGTTCAAAACTATCCGCCCCAGTATCCCTCGGTAGGCCATTACCCTCCACCACAGTACCCCGCAGCCACTGGGCCCGTGGACTCTGGAGCAATACCACCTAAAGCGTAGAAAACTTTAGCTACAACAAACTATAGCCGCCAAACAAGCTTTTTTAGTAGTGGGTTTATAAATCAAAATGTAGCCTTTGACCAGTCCCAACAAGCGTAATTTGGAGAGAAGCCGAAGGTCGTCTGCAAGACCCTTTTTCGCTTTACTCCATTTATCTGCTTTACCTGCGACTTGTTCTCAGTAAGTTAATAACTCAAACAAGATATAAGATTACTAACATACGGGCAATGCAACTTCGCACAACCACGGTTACAGAGAATGTATTAAAGCTGTAATAATGCACCAGATCCCCGGACTAACCTGAAGGTACATTACTGACCTGAACGGTAGATTTACAGTGGAACCCTACCTTACAGCTACTTCGGTAATACGGTCACATTGTTATCACGGCCACTTTTTTTCGGCCCCGCCCGGCAGAAGAGCGATACATTTTCTTATAAAACAAACTCCGTTAATGCGGTCACCCATTAATACGGCCAATACTTTTTGACCCGTTGGTGACCGTATTAACGAGGTTTAGCCTGTTCCAGGCTCCAAGATAGCGGTGAAAAGTCGTTCAGTAAAAAGGAATGCGAAAAACGCGCGGGGGCTGGGAAGAGACAGGGCGCATTTTTCCCCTTTTTCCCGCCGCCACCGCCCCCTTTCCCAAGTCGCGCGCGTCTTATTTTAGCTTTGCTCGTTTTAATACGCCCCCGCTATACTATCTGAGAGCCTGGCACAGGCTAACAGGGTCCCACTGTAAGCACCATTTAGGTTGAGGCTATGTTCACATGCACTATACCGCTTAATTTCTCCGTTCACTTAGCCTGCTTAGCGAATGACGAAGCCGCGACGGAATAGCGTTAAAAAAAATTATCCATTCTAGCGCCTTCAAAAAATCATTCGTTTACAATCATTGTATAGGTGTGAACGGAAACCGTTACGGCAAGAGTTTATGGTATCCCTCACTAAAGAAAGTTATGACCGACTCGTGTGAATATAACTTGCCGTAGTACACGTGTAATACAGCTTTATAATTGTAAGCCAGTTATTTTCTTACTACCGATACTGTCACTCTTTTGAACAGCATATAATGTTGCACACTTAACTTTGATATAGGCAATTGTTGTCATTGAAAGTCATAGATTAAAAGAGTTTTAGATTTTCATCTCACTGAGTGGCAACTCACGGGCTTTCTCCATTTATTAAATATAGGAGGGGGGGGGGGGTTGTGCGGCTTTTTTACATGTTCACAGTTCCGATGGGTGCGTCACAGATGAACTGTGTAGATGGGTGGAAGCCTGTATTACACCCTAAACCCGCCTGAACACCTCCAATAATACTTATAGTGCAGACTAAAATAGTCTTGCTCTACACTTGAGTCTCCCTTTTCTTCCTAAAAGGTCAAAGCTTCGAATTCTGTCGGTGACTCAAGGTTTTGTCTTTGTTCTTGTCCTACCCTCGAACTAAGACAACATTAGATTTTTCTCAACCCTGCTTTTGTTTGTTTTTTATGTGACACTTTTTCTCCAATTCAAATAGACATCGAAGGGACACAATCCATTGTCCCTTCTCCTATTATTCCTTCTCCCACGCACGACGCTAAATATGCTTTATATGTGTGCATGTTCTTTTGTTTTTCAAACAATCTCTTTAAAACCTAATATGATTTAGCGAAAATATCAAGGGAGTTTATATATAGTTGCGATATCCAGCACATCAATTGATTAGAAATCCATGTCGCTATTAGACTACGAGTAGTCCCCATTTTTCCTCAGGGATAGTAGAGCGAAGCGAAACGGCGAGGGCCCGTGAAAATCACCCGCCAGGGGTGGATCTAGGGGGAGGGTGCAGGGAGTGCGCACCCCACCCCCCGCCCCCCGAGATGACCTGCGGTTTCCTAATACAACTGGTATTCTGCAAAAAAAAAAAAAAATGTGGTGTATTGGTGTTGAAGTAGAGCAAGAGACCAGTGCACCCCCTCCTAAAAAAAATCCTGGATCCGCCCCTGCCCGCGCTCGCGTTTTGCTCGCTTTACTATCCCTGAGGAAAAAAAGGGGAATACTCATAGTCTATATCGCTCTTTCAAAGCTTAACGTCAATGTCACTAGCCTCGTTGACCGTTTGCCCATCCTGGCTTCGGAACGAATTGACTGCTGACATTGCGACATTGAACAAGAGGCAATACGCAAACTCTTTTTAATCAAGCAAGAAACTGAATAAATTGAATAACCTTAGTATTTTAGAGTAACTTTTCGAAACTTTCATGGTAGCCTCACACACAGGCGTTTTTAGGGGAGCTCTTCTTTCATCCCTCCCCACAATGAGCTCCCGTAAAAACGCCTGCGTGGGAGGCTACTTTCGTAGGGGACCTGGGCGTTTTTACCCTGGACAAGAGAGGTTTACTTAGAGGGGGGTCATATTAAATATTTTTTATCCCCATAAAGCCACTTCCATCAACAACCAATAGGAAGACTGCACTCACGTGCAGGCCCCGGTTGTTCAAACGCTGGATAGCGCTATCCAGCGGATAAATCACTATCCAGCGGATAGCGTAATTGATTTCCGTAATACTTATCCGCTGGATAGTGATTTATCCGGTGGAGAGCGCTATCCAACGTTTGAACAACCGGGGCCAGGACTTTTGGCGCCTTTTTTTGTCGCTGCCGGCGGCTGCCAACCACTTCGTTTTCTCCGGGTTCGTTTTAGCTGTAGCAGCAAAAGAAGTATATTTTTAACTTTCAACCTGATAATCATGGCTTTCAAAGCGTCAAGTTCTAAGTTTTCTCAACTGGATGAAGGAGAGAAGAACTGTACAATACCAGCTACATGCAAAACGAGGAAGTAAGCTGAGGTAAAATTGCTTTTTTGAGACAATTTTGTAACAAAGTGTCAGGCTTGTTCACGTGTTTTAAAAGCTTTAATAGATAAGTTTTTAAATGTTCAGCATGACTATACCTATTTTAGTAACCGCAGTGGAAAAATTGATTAGTTTGGTTCCTTTTTTTTCGTAAAAATTATTTTGACAGATTTAACTCGTTTATGAAGTTTTTTTGTAAACATCGTGAGCCCTTTCCAAAACAAAAGCAGTTGTGGTGCATGTAAGCACAAGTTTAAAATGTTAAATCGCTGTCTCATGAGCTGTGTAAAGAGCTTGTTCTTTTTCACATTACTAATAAGCTTTTTATCTGAAAATTATATGCGTTTAAGTTTAAATGCAGTAGTATATTACAGTTTATGATAAGGCGCCAAAAATAAGATATATTTTTAGCTTCATTGATCCAACATCCAAACTGTAACGTTGTAAAGATTTTCAGTGACCCCTTTAGGAATGGAGATAGGGTTAATTCGGCGCAAAAATAGCAAAACGTGACCACCGCCGAATACTTCATTTAAAATGCAAATTAATCTCCCTTATTATGTATTCAATCAGCAATGGCGGTCAAATTGATCCGAAACGCTGCTTGAAGCAGAAACTCTTTATCATTACAGTGAAAAACCGAGGAAATTGTTAACTTGGTCAAGGACGTTCAAGCGATCGGAAGAAAGCCATGAACGGAAATAGATGAGTGAAAATTAAGCTTACATACGGAAAGGTCGACGGTTCCAGACACGTGGACACAGAAATTGGAGGAAAGGTTTTTCTGCAGGTAAGCCGGATTATATACGCTAACTTTGTTCATTATAAGTTGCTAGGCGAACAGTTTCCAAGTTTCCGAGAGTTAACATTGCCCAAAAAAACTTGAGAAACAAAAATGAAAAATAAACTGTTAGCCAGGAGTTTAAAACAGTTATACATGCATAAATTAAAACAACGACGATCCACTTAATAGCTTCATATAACTTCCCAGATGCCAGTATTTTTAGTACAACCAGATAATACTTATTTCTGTTCAAGTGTATGTTTCAGCAACGAGTCCGTGGTGGGAGAGGCTTGTTGATATTTGTGATCAACAATAACAACACATGAGGGGAAAAAAGAGGGAGAAACAAGAACAAATATTTTCTCATGATCCCACATTTTTAACTTGTCAAGCACAAAATTCCTATTCTGTACATTCGAACCTCCACTCAGTGTTAGCATTTTTGGTGCTAGCTTACAAGAATTGAATGATGGGGCCTCTTCCGAGAAGAGGTCCAAGCGAGATAGTATAACGATCGAGTTATGGGTCTGAGTTGAGTTTGAGTTGAGTTTGAGTTAACATTGAGTTAGGTTTGAGTTACCGTTTTCGGTGCTATTTATTAGATATTTTTAGTTTTTAAACTCTAAGAATGCAAATGATGGCAAGGATTGTCGGCGTTAGGGTTTATTTCCACTACTGCATAATTTTTACGTGCGCGGTGAACACATGTAAATTTTATACACATAAATGAAATCAGTAGAGGCAATGTATGAAAGGTCCATGTAAACCGGAAAGTTGAGCAAGGTTCAACTTTTACGTTGTATTTTATTTACCTGCGTAAAATTTACGTGTGTTCACCACGCACGTAAAACTACGTAACAGTGGAAGTCCACATGTACACTTATCAAGTGCGTAAATCCAATGCCATGCTTTTTTAATTCTACAAAAAGGGCAGGGTGTAGACAGCCACATACCCCTCCCTGCCACATTCTGAATGCCTGGAAAAGACTTTTAATATTGAACAAATTATTTCAATAGTAATATTACTTGTGAATGTGTTTTACTTGTGTGCTTTGTTGTGATCTTCACTTCATGTTAATGTTTTCTGGTCATTTACTAAAACATCTGTTTAAAGGAGGGTAAGGTTTGATGAGCCTTTTTTCAAACAAAATTATTAATGTCACACAAGGTTTGCTGTCTTTCCTTTCTCGTCTTGTTGCGTAAGTTTACGACTGCAAAAACGTTTCTTAAAAAGTTAATTCACGCTGTTTCAAAATTCATCGTTATCAATCCATGTCCTTCAATTTGTCAACTGTTGGTGGACTGTATCTAAGTTTAGAAAAGAAAGAATCAAAAAATGGTTGTGTGGTGTTCACGTCCTTGGCGTCCTCTTGAAAACAAGAATTTAGGCAGTTTCGTGTCGTGGCCATGCAACAATGGCTAGAAAAAAGGCATGATGCACGTGCAAAGTGGTTGTTTTGGCAACCTAACCCTATTGCTTTTTTGCCTGTCTTGTTGTTGTCCTTACATGTATGTTTGGATCCATGGCTACCACGGCAACAAAAAAGCCTTGAATTTGAAGCTGATCCTGCTAGCAACAATGTTGCTTTGAAAAGTAGAGAACACCTGACTTTGCTATGAAAGAGTCCGTGCAATAATTTATAGGTTTGTGCTTTAGTATTGGAAACCGCAAAATCAGAACACGATGGAATGCTACAAGTCAGTTTTTAACAATCGTGGGGAAAAAGAACAGTTGTTACATTTTTTCTTCTCCTTGTCCATTTTTTTTTGCACAATGGCCATTTAATTCTCTTTTTTCATCAGCTATGAAGACAGATCAACTAGAGACGATTCAATTCGGGGTATCTAGTGACCAAAAAAACACAGTTTTATGTTTGAATAAGAAGAAGATCAAAGAACTTTCAAGGGCACCCAACGATGGTTTCCTCCTTAATACGTTGAAAACTCTTTTTAGGCTATCCAGAGTTCTTTTAGACTAGAAATGCATTCTAAGTGGTGCTATAAAATTTGTATCTGTTCGGTCATCATAGGGAACTTGAGTCTTTTCGAAATTACAAGGTCTTCAGTATTATTTTCCAGAAAATTTTAGATACAATGGAATGTTTTACGAAGTGAGAATTGTTGTTATTCCTCTTTCCATCACATTGAATCCAAAAAGTTTAGGCTTCCTTTTTCTTCCAGAATTAGGCTAACATGGGGAGTAAAATGTGAGAAATTAAAATTTATTAGATAAGTTTTGAAAATTGTACCTGAATGGAAAGATCATCTAGAAATTTTTAGCCGTCCTCAAGCAAGAGAAAATTATGGGCAACACTTGCTTTTCCGAATAGATTATTCACGGAAAACAATCATTGGGCGCCCCTGAACTTTACTGTTACAGAACATGTGAACAGTGCTCTCAATAACACGTGCCCGTGAAGTGTTTCATTTCCCTTGCGGGGCGTGGTTTCATGCATCAATCAGAGAAATGCAGCAACAAAAACAGAAAAAATCCTAAAAACAGGAACAAAAACGGTGAAAATGCATTTTCTGTAAAAAAAAAAAGGCATTTTGTGGTTACTCGAACTTAACTTAACCTTAACTCAAACTCAACTTGAACTCAACTCTTACTCAACTCAAGCTCGTAACTCGATAAATAGCCGATCCCAGTCCGAGCACATCTACTTTATGGAAGAGTTAGAGAATTCATTGCATGCAATGTCTAAGTTGCGACATGTGTAGCTCCATGTTCTTCATATATTCTAAGTACCATAGTGCATACAGGGAACATAGAGATCAGAGAATGCGTCAAGTGGTTGCTTACAAGAGAATAGAAAGAGGAAAATCATTAACCGTCAGGCCCAAAAAGTAGTCATGGTCACTTACAGGAGGTGGTCAGTTACTAGAGGTTCCAACTGTAAGGCTTTGACTGGGAAAAGTTTGGTGTTTTGGATTGGCGGTCGCTGTGGGAGGTGGTCGCTTTCAAGAGATGGTCACAGTTGGAGGCTCTATTGTATTTAGTTTTGGCAACTTATAATATGATAAAAGTTAAAGCATAATAAATTAATATTGGTCAGACTCTGGGAAAATTGCTCCAGAAGCCAAGGTCAGATTTGATCTTGAATCTTGAAGCACAAACACAAAGTGTCACTTGAGCTATTATCAATACTTTTCAAACAGAAAAGATACTAACTTTTTATGTAGGAAAGGCCCTGCCATGGAAGGTGGGGGGAAGAGGGGGGGTCCCATGTCGCTCAGCTGAATTTCAAAAACTCTTGTGTCGGCATTTCTCAATATTCACTTCGCCGTCGGAGATTGGAAAAAAATCCTTTGTTATTGTCAGAATTTTAGAAAGGTCGATAGAGGAGAGTTGTAAAGAAACCACATGACTACCATTCTGTAATTATTCTTAGTTAACTTAGTTATTATTTTACGTATTGGAAACAGTAACAACAGTTGTGACTGTTAATTGCAGATCAGTTACTGATCTGCAATTGATCCCCGTTCATCATATCCTGCGTTTTTTTTGGTGTGTTTTTTCTTTTGTGGTTCATTAAAGGAACAGTATCCCATTATTGCGCATGCACCAAACTTTGATTTTTGGACAGGATGTCGCAAAATCAAAAGATGCGAGGAGAGTAAGATAACCTTGAAAAATCCGTTTGCGTTGTGCGTGGCCAAGTTCGATACTACACTAAAACTTCTCAGGATTACAGATCAATGATATATTGTTCCTGTTGAGTTTCGATTTGGGCAAAATCGGGATTTTTGGGGGTTACTTTTATTGCCGTTGGCCGGAGAACCAAAAGATGGGAAGTGCTTTTATGCCGATTGAAGGCTTATTTCTTCTGCCAGCTTCCATACAAGCTCAAAAATTGTGAAAGGAATACGCGGAAATGAAACAGCAACAATAGAGACTGTAAGAAAGAAACCATTGAGACATGTGACTGAGTAGATCTTGTGGAATTAAGCTTTGTGAAGCAGAATATTTTGCAACAGCGTGTTAGTAAATTTTAAATGAACCTCCCTACCGCCGACAAAATCAAGCAAACAAGTGCTACATGTTCAGAAAAACTAGTGCAATGAAATCATAATATAATTTTTGACTAACCTTTGCGATAATTCATTGCGTTGAGATTGCATTTTTATTTATATCTTTCAAACGTTTGAGGCTAGAATGCGAGTAAATCAGGCAAATATTACTGGACTTGGAAGAATTGACCTCTGACACGAGTTTCACGTGAGAAAAGCTGTTTTTAAATTGAGCAGAACAAGATTTTCGGGTCACGAGGCGGCCCTGCTAGCGACAAAATCGCGATGAGTCTTCATGCCCCAAGACCAAATTTTAAATAAGACGAAAAACTTCTTCGAAAGTCTAAAATATTACTTGAGAATGTAAACAACAAATCTCCGTCGGCGGTGCAGTCCGGAAGGAAATCTTGTCGAGTCAATATGACAGTTCTATTGTCTTTTGAAGAAAAAAACAGATGACGCTCACGCGTGCGCACAATCGGGACACTGTCCCTTTAAGTAAGAGTAATTCATTTTTTTTCTTTTGTTTTACATCATCTGTGTCCGGTACACAAAGTAAATGCCTGGGAAAGGGGGTGAGGGGATATGGCAGTTGCTTTTCCTTCATGTTCATGGAGATGTTGTGATTTTGAAGTAGCAACTTTTTTATTATTGACACTGGGGAAAGCGCCAAGCTATGTTCTTCGTCCTTTATTCTCGGCTTTGTTGTCATTGTGGCAATTTGACCAAGGGAAGTTGCCTCTTGTCGCCATTTCATTTTAAGCTCTTTTGCTACTTTTTGAGCCATGTCGCCTGTCAAAATTTAACCTGGCAGCTAGGTCTCATAGGAGGTACAATACTGACATGCTTAGAATATCCTAGCAAACGTGATTTAGTTTTTAACGAAGGGTGCAGTCACTGTAAACATATAAAGTCTTCCTATGCAACCTTTTTGTCTCGTTGCACAATATTCCACCCCAACAAACAATTGCTCACATTTGAACCAAATTCCTCTCCTGATTTGAGCCAATCACAACTACTGTTCCATTTTCTGGAACTTTTTTGCTTCAAATTTATTATTCTCTCACATCAGGAGAACCGAACAATGGTTTCCTCCTGAAATGCCTCGTGAAAACATTTTTAGGCTATCCAAAGTAGTGTTAAATTCTAAGTGGCGCTATAAAATTTGTATCAGTTCAGTCATCCAAAGGCAACTTGAGCATTTGCAAAAAATACAAGGGCTCAGTATTATTTCCCAAAAAATTTTAGATGTAATTTAGAGTTTTACGTTTAATTCCAGTCATGATCATTAACTGATGAGAATAAGGTTGCCATAGACACAAACAGGGCAAGGATATTTGGGACACTGGGGGAAAGCTGAGTGTGTGGGGTTGCACAAGCATACTTTAAAATTGGTCAATGTCTCTCTGAGTTCTGAGGTTAGCAGAGGGTTCATTGACTAGTGCCTCATTGTTTCTAAAGATATTGACTTCACCATGCATTTAAAACTGGTTGCTAAATTTTATTAACATAATCTTTTCTACATTTTTTTTTTTTTTTTTTTTGCAGTAGATGTCTATACTGTTAAAGGTCCTTGGCCAGAAGATCTTCAAAGTCATGGACTGCAAAGAAATTAGAAATTATGATTCACAATCTCAGGTTAGTTTTTCAGTTAGTTCCCACCCCCCACCCTCCCCCCCCCCCTTTTATGGATCTTACAACAGTGAATAATTAAGTAACCCTAAGTGGTTTTATTTGGCGAAGTCTTTGTCTGCCTTTGCCTTTTTGTGTTCAAAATGTCCTTATAAGAAGATCGTTGTATGACCTTTTCTCATCTCATCTCATCTTTGTCCATAGCTAGACCATTTTAATTCGTTCTTTGGTCACTTGAATTGTTGGAGTGGAAAATTTCTTTGGAAAGCATTCAGGACAAAGACAGCAGATATCCCAACCCCAGGTTAGTGTTATTTGTTGAACATTTTAAAAACTTATTTCCTTAAATAATATTATGCTTTTTCAAGAAATCATATGAGACCTGAAACACATTAAAAACCCATTAGTAAGAACCTGATTTTTTGGAAAACCAAGCCTTCACATATTTTTTATATGCATCTTAATTCCCAGGCTTGGAAGTTAATAATCTGGTATAGGAAGTGATGAAAAATTAAAGTTGTGATGGGTGGATTAGTTACTCAATATGTCACAGAAAGGAAAAACCAGACAGAGACAAGTGATCAACCAGTGCATATAATGGCACTTTATTTGGTGGACTAGTCAATCTTAAAACTCAACCTGCCACAATAGTAACATATCAATCTATCTTTGTGAAAAAAAGGTGTGCTACATTTGTGTATAGTGTTTACAGAAAAGATCGTGTTAAAGTAGTATCAGTTGTATCAATCCAACAGAGAAAATAGTGCACTATAGTAATGTCTATCATATAAATCAAACATAAAAATGGTATTACTGCAGTAGTGTCTAACGTTTCAACCAAAAAAAACCAGAGCATACTGCAGAAGTGTCCAGTGTATAAAACAAACAGAGCAAGGCGTACTACACCTCTTTCTAACTTATCAATCAATGTCTAACATAATCAATGAGCCAATAAATGTGAGCATAAATGATGAGCAGACTGTGACTACATTTTATGAAACAATGACTGGACATTGTTCAAATCAAATCAAAAACATAATGCTAGCACAAATAGAAACATCAGCTTCAGCTCTCGGGTCTTAGCAAACAATTTCTTCCTTCAAGGCCTTTGGAAGAGGACAAACAGAAACAATTTGAGGACAAACATTGTTTTTATTTTATTTTTTACACTTTCCTCTTCTGACATGATTGAATTCACGTTTTAGCATAAAGCCAATCAAGCATGAAGTATGCATTCATGCAAACATTTCTGGGGTCATTTTACATTCATGGATCTTTATGTCGTGGTTGTGAAGACGTTCCATGAACTTGGATAAGATCCAAGATTTGGAAAATACAGGGAAGAAGAGGATTGAATTTTTAAAACGCAAAAGTTGGCGGACCGAAAAGTAATCGACAAGAACTCTCAGTCTGGTCCGATAGCTTTGCTTTCCTTTGTCTTGTTTTTACAGACAAACATTTATGAAACATAACAATTGTCATGTCACGGAAACACAAGGATGTCTGGCTCAAACCTGATATAAATAAATGCTCGGCTTGCAAAGAAAGTATTGCAAAGAAGGTAAGAAAGAAAGTAAAATCCACTAGCCCGATAGCCCGGGGCTAGTGGATTTTGCTATCAGGCTAGTGAATTCTGTTTTCAACTTGCCCAACAGGCAAGTGATGTTTTTTGAGGAATTTGAATAACAGAAGAACGTAGAAATCAATTCTGCTAGTCAAAAAGTTTTTGGGTCTAGTTGAAATGACCTCTGGGCTAGTAAATGCTAGCTTCAGCTTGCCCGAATGGCAAGCTGCAAAAATGATTTTCTTCGCACCCTGATGCTATTTTGGAAGAACATCCTCAAGTGCAATTTTTGTAACCATTTTCATGTCCATCCCCCTACTCTAAGTGCTAGAGACTTTTCACGTGCGATTTCTGGTTTGGTCAAGTCTTTATTGGTACTACTACTTTTTTTTTTCCAATACCACTTTATTGAACATACACAGGTACAGCTGACATTCACAAAAGACAATCTGCAACAAAACGAAAACTACAACTTGAAGCTGACAAAAAAGAAACCTAATACAATAAAAATATTAGTGGTAACTAAAATTAAATGGGAGTGCAATCAGTTAAGTAAACAGAATTTCATACCGTATTTAAAAGAGTCAAAAAAACAGACCATTTTGTTCTGAACTCTTTTTCGCGACCAGTCGTACAAGAAATATATTTTTCTAGACTAATTTTATCACGAGCTAGGGAAAACAAATTCATTAAAGATGTAAAATTTAACGTTAAGAGCTTTTGCATTAAGAAAATACTTTCCTATAATGACTAAATGATTGAGGGCTGAACAGAACTTATTTAGAATCGTTATTAATAATGCCAAACATAATTTCTTTTATTGAAAGCGATAATTTTGAGTTCTCCATGCGTGAGGCCCAATCCAGAAACTCCTTCCAGAACAAAGTGGCTTGCGCGCACTCAGTGAAAAGATGTATGATGGTATGATCTGCTGGACAAAAAGGGCAGCGTGGGGAGTCTTCTTCCTTCATTTTAAATAATAAGCTCTTAGTGCACAGAATATTGTGAATAATTTTGTACTGGAACATTGATAGCTTTACTTCTTTTGTTACTTCAAAAAGCAATAGATATAATTTTCTCAAATCATCCTTCTGGTAGCCAGAGCTGGACAGATCCCTTAGGAAAAGGATTTGTTGAGAAGGATCATTTGGTGCATAAATATTCACAAAGACTATGTTTGTTTCGTCAATTGATGTTTCTGCAAGGATGTATCTTCCATTTTTATCGGCTAAGGTTTTGTTAATAGTGACATTGAGATTTGGTTTAAACAGGACCATTACTCCTTTACTGTGAGTTGTACCGTGGCTAGCTACAACTTTCCCACCCCACTTGGCTTCCCATCGTTTTATAGTTTCCGTTGAAGAATAAGTTTCTTGGAGGAAAATAATGTCCGATCGTTGCAGGTGCAACCATAGAAAAACCTGTCTTCTTTTTCTAGAACTGTTTAGGCCTCTTACATTCAGTGTCAAAAGCTTATGTGACATATTTATTGTTCAATTATAAAATGAAATAGTTTTCCTTGCCTGTGTGGCACAATCCACAGACAAAATTATAAATTTATATGGCCTGGATCGCTTTCCCTTTTAGGGAAGGGAAGCAAAATTGACTGTGCAAAAATTAAGACGAAACAAAAAAGAAAACAAAAACACAAACCGTACAAACAAAACTCCATGACTTACCTCTGAATTTGAGCGGCGTTGACTGACTATGTATTGAGCTAATTTGGTTTGTAAAGCACACTACTGGCCCCTAAAATATGGCTGTGAATAATAACATAAATGTTCTGAGCTAATTTATACATCCATTAAATGTCCAATAGAGGGAAAGCAATTGTCTCTGGGCCTCGGTAAAGTGACCCATCCATAATTAGCCTTTCTACCTTGAAAAATGCAGTACGCTTTTCTTGCTTGGCGGTACTAACACTACCACTACTATCGGTTCTACTACTACTCAATCGTCACATGCAAGAAAAAACCTTTGGTAACCAGGGTACATCCCCCGGCATTTGTCACATAGGTTCCTCTATCTTCTCCTTTAACATCTTCTTCAGAGATCTTCAGCTGGAGAGTTTGATCCTGGTGTTGCATACCCAGTGCAGTGGACACAGGGTGTTGTGCACTGGAGATTGGGAAGTGTCAACCACAGTATAGAAATGAACAGCACAAGTTGACTCAACAGCATTTAATTTGATCAACAACTTGTCTAAATGTTGTGCACATGCGGTGAAACCTAAAAGGGGAAATTACAATGTACAAGATCAAAAAAGGGACCAAGACTAATTACAAAGGAAGCAAAATTAAAAGATAAACAAAAACTAAATACAATAGGCTGAAACTTGCATCTGATCCTGTCTTAAAGGGCTAAAGAAACTCCAATGTTATGTAACTACAAAAAGTAAAACTCCTGTGAAAACTCCAATTTAACTCTGTCGATCTCCTAAATTCAGCTCTGCAAAAACTTAAGGGGCATTCTCTAATAAGGGTACAATTTTCATGTACAGTAAACTGGTTTAAAACGGTGGCTAGCTACGTAAGTGGTTCAAACTGTGAACAATAGTACCTGAAAATAAGGGCGTAAAACTCGATAATGAAACAAAACAGAACCGTATCTTGTTTTAAATCAAAACAGAATTAAACTTAATTACATAATCAAGTTGTTTAGCTTTTTGATTGAATCTTCATTATGCCTGGCTTAGCGATCATCCTCTCATCTACCGAGTTTTCAATTCAGGTTGTTCTATATGGCTCCAAAAACAATTGAATATTGCTGATACAAGAACTACGACAAGGAATATCTAGATAACGTCCCCTGGCAAGTCACTTCCAATGGTACTGAGGACATAGAATAATATTTGTGTTAACAGCTGAAATAAGTGGTTTCTGTATGTTGGAAATACCCATGCACCAACTAAGACTGCTAGAGTTAGAGAATTGTCAGTCCCTTGGATGACTTCAACCATCGTAGAAAAAATGATTTTGCGTGATTATTATCTGAAGAAAGCAAAAAGTAACAAGAAAAGGCCAGCAGTGGTGCATACATCAACAATAACTAAGAAACACCATTAATCAGGTCATTAAGAAGGCTAAGTCTGACTGCTATACTAATCTTATTAAAGTAACTCAAAGAAATGAAACTTAGGCATTTTGGAAGGCATTCAATTATTTTTACATTGACAACTAATTTTTTTTTTATGTAATAGCTCAACCTTATAAGAGGACCTCTCGTTAACCACTTAGTCAGTGAAGCTGCAGTTTCAGTCAAATTTGTTGGGACACTTTGCTGTCTTCTGGCCCTCCCAATGTTGGTGCATAAGATTTGGTGAGTTAACTGCGAGAACAACATTGGGAGAATGAGGAGACAGACCAGAAGTTAAAAAATAGTGTTGGGTGGAATTGTCCCAACTACTTTGTGTGATACTATGCTGAAGAAGGAATTGAAGTAATTTGAAGAGCCGTTGACAGCTACTGAGGTTAAGTTGTCATTCGGTCATAGATGCCATTGTAGTGTGTTGGGATGTCTATACTGATTTGGCGAACGTTTCTACAGCTAGTAGTGAACTGAGGTTTTTTCACATTTCTGCTTTGATATAAAGGCAGCCATGACACTGAGAACTCCCAGTTGGTGAAAACTTTTCTTTTTAGTGCAGCATTGGAAAAATAAAAATGATTGAGTGTACACCATGGCTTTCAAGTATGACTGATAGAGTGACAAGAGCCCATGTGTATTTCTGTATAAATTCAGGGCTGTCTAGTATTGAGAGTCGCTCAAAAGTGACACATTTCTAGCTGTAACGTGTGGTGAGTAAGAAAGACCTCAAGGGAAAGACCTAAAGGGAAAACTCTTCACATTAAGTGCAGGTAGCTTAAGACACCTTTACAGAGCAATAAGGAGATTTTGAGAGAATGAGGCCAAATTTTCCTCTTAATGAAAAATGCAAGAGTCAGGATTACGGCTCCAAGGCACACTTTTCTGTTTTCTGGCCCTTCCAATGTTGGTGCACAAGATTTGGTGAGTTAACAGCGATAAACAACATTGGGAGAATGAGGAGATGGACCAGGGCCCAGTTGTTTGAAGGCCGATTTGTGCTTGACCTAGGGTTAAATTTAACCCAGGTTTCTTTTTCTTTTGTTCAAAAGCATTTTCTCGGATAATTTTCTCTGTTATTTTTAAGAGTACCTCATCATGAACTTGCTGACAGAAAGAATTAAACTGAATTTACTTTTTAAGCTTTCAAATCTGAATTCAAATTTCGCACTAACCCAGGTTATCTTAACCCCAGCTTTGAACAACCCGGTCCAGAAGTAAATAAACTGAGCGTTGAGTGGAAGCGTCCAAAGTACTATAGTCTGAGACTGTGGCTTTCTCATTAAAGATTAAATAATTGTCATTAATTATTATTATTATTATTAAAACAGCGTGCACTTAAGTTTTCAATTTGTCAATCAAACAAGACCAAATCTCTAATGCTTTGAGTCCATTGATGTCACCATGCGACAATTTTTTCAGGGCAGAAACCATTTTCTTTCTATTCCTGACAGACACATTGTGGTTTTGTTACTATTTCTGGAGACTTTTTACATTGACTGTACCATGCGTTTTAAACTGATTGCCACATTTTATTTACCCCAACTTTTCTGTATTGTTCTTTATACAGCAGACATCTTTCCTATTCAAGGTTCTTGGTCTTGAGATCTTCCATTAAGTCACGGAATGAAAAATTATTGACTGAAAATAACAGGTTAGTTTTTTAGTTAGTTTTTCCCAATTTTTTTTCTTTGTTGCTGTTGTTGTTGATGTCTTTTTAAAAATCTTACAACAGTGAATAATTAAATAACCGACCCCCTAGATAATGTCTTTTTAAAAGTCAAAAATTTTGAGATATTGTATATAAAGCAGTATTTTGCACAGATGCCATTATTTGCTATGTACTGAGTGGGTGTTGGTGGATTATGATGAGCACTGTAGTTTGGGAAGGCATAATTTATTCATAATGTCTGCCATATGGCATTTTTTGGTTTTACATGTATTAGAAGATCCTTTTATGACCTTTTCTCATCTGACCATGTATTTTTGTCCTTAACTAGACCAGTAATTCCTACTTTGGTCAGTTGTTGGAGTGGAAAATTTCTTTGGAAAGTGTTCAGGATAAAGACAGAAGTTCTCCCAACCTTGGTAAGGTTAGTGTTACTGTTAATATATTATTTGAGATTATTTATTTCCTTATGAGCGATTCTCTGTAAAAACCAACCAGTGATTTTTGATTGAAAAATTAATTTCCCTTATGTTCTGGAATATTAAATCTACATGAGTAGTTCAGTGCTAGACACTAACGCTAGTCCACTAGCCTGGGACTAGTGAAACTTCATGCTGGGTAGTAAAAATATGCCTCTACTAGCCCCTAGAGCAGTTAGTTTGTTGGTCTTAGGAGGCAATTTGATTCTGGCTTGTTTACATGTAAGTGATTGGTCCATTGAATAGTGTCTTCCAACTTTTGATTAAAAAAAGTTTATTGTTTGTCTTTTTGCCAAAATAAGCTTAAGGCAAATATTTTTGAATAGTGAAGCCCTCCATATCAACCCATACAATTGCTATGTTACACAGTACTGCTAGAAGTATTACAAAGCAGAAGTGATCACATTGTGAGTCTGGGATGCCTATACCCAAACTGAAGTCTCTATTTGCTATGTTGGTTTTAAAACTTAATGGCATCCCTAGTTGCTTTGTATAATTATTTAGAATACCTCTTTTCTTAGTATTTATATCTGACCATTGCATTTTTGTTCAGATTGATAGCAGTCACAAGATTGAAATGGTTCCTTTATCTTTGGTGGCGTTAAGCATTGGATACAAACAGCAGATCTCTGATATGAGGTTTGTATTACGGAAAGTACATTATTTCAATTTCTTAAGTAAAATCCACAATTTTTTCAGATCACTGCAGACCTCATGACCAGGTCGTTCTGAGGTCGTCCCATGAATACTTATCTCTAACCAGGGCTTGAAATATGTTGCGTCCAGTCGTCCAGGCCATGTGCACTTTCATGCTGAGCAAGTAACTGAGGGATGGACTAGTAGAAAAGAGATGGACTTTTTTTTGTAGTAGAGCCCCATGCAGGAACTTTTTTTGGAGGGGTGGGGGGGGAGGATTTCCTTCATGCGTTATTGGTTATTTAAAAATTTACTGGTAAAAAGGTTCAGAGTATACCTGGTTATTTAACAACTTTGCAAGCCTGGAGGTGGGGAATTTGATCATCATATTAAGGGGTGGAAATTTTAACGATGTAGCCTTGAACTGATTTCCATTTAGTTGAGTGTGTCTGAACCACACAGGGCGTAATAACTGCGCCGGCAGAGCAGAAATTGGAAGATTTTCACGGAAAAGAACGTCGTGGCTTTTTAGTTCTTGATTAAAGAGGACTGGAAAAGCTTTCATGCAACTAACCTGCCTGCTGACACATTAGAAAAATTTTTAATTTTACTATTTCTCAGATGCAGTTAAGCCGCATTCTGAACACAATTTCATTCTACTTTGAACTTGGGGTAGCTAGAAGCAGGCTCTGTTTTTTTACTCTCATTCAAGGCGTGCAATTTGCTAAAACGTGCAGGTCTAAAATTTATTTAGGTTATGTATGGCTATTTAGGGCTATGTGAGGCCATGTTAGGCTATGTAGGGCTGTATATGGCTGTGTATGGCCATGTGGGGCTGATGTTGGGCTATGTGAGGCTATGCTATTACATAGCATCGTTTATGCACCTAGAAAATAACACTGAACATTTGATTTTGGTTTGTTTTAAAGGTCAATGAGGTTGCACTTTCTTGCTGTTTAATGATGTTTTTCCCATTATTTAGACAGGGCAACGCAGCTCTCCTTCGATGCTTCTCATCTGAATTTCTTAAGGTGGAATAATGGAATCATGGAATTATCATGGAGTTCAAGGAAACCATGAGGCATTGTTGGGCTTTGTAGGGATCAAGGGATCAAACTGATCAAGTGGAGTCCAAAAGGCATCACAAGCCGAATCCTTAAAGAAGGACACGAGGTAGCGAAAGTATATTTTAAAACTTTTAAATTTTTGTAATACTAGTGGGCAAATTTGACAAAAAGCGCGACTTGTTTAAAAACGTATCTCTGTCTGATTCGTCATTAAACTACACGGGAAGATCAGATAACATCAGTGCTCCAGTATAGTCAAAGTGTAGTAAAAATTCAATTTTGGCTTTTTGGTTAACGTTTATGCAAAATTTGTTGAAGTGTCATGCACTAAATTGACGAACAGGAAGGAAGTTAAAGAACAATTCCATCGACAAATTACAACACGGATGTGAACTAAGGAGCTACGAATACCATATGTTTTTGAAGGCTAATCTACAGAAAATAGGCAAAATTTTGTTCGCAATTTTTTCAATAATTAACTAATTTAAGAGATTTGACACCTCGTGAAAATGTATTTTGGCTAGCAGAATATTAAAACGTAACACAGGTAGTTGTTTCTATTAGTTATAGGATAAAATTTGTGTTATAACTGACGAGGAATTACTCCCAAAGATCATGTGTCGCTGTGTTTCAGAATTTTCTTTTTTATGAAAAGGGATTGATTGCCAGAACGCTCAAATCGGTGCCGCACATTATCCGATAATAATTGAACTTGATAGGTATACTTTATCGGCTTATCCTTGGTAATTTCATTGTGTTTTGCTTCAAAAAGCCTGATGTGGTGGCCTACTTAACTGAGTATTTAACTGTTTCGTTCAATGTTAAATTTGCAACTCGAAGCTTCCACAAGACAAATTTTATCGCGTAGGTAAGGTAATTACTCTATCAACACTGATGTGCTGTCGTACTGTGAAATGTATTCAGCGCTACAACTCTCAAGTGTTAAACTCCTGCATTTTCATGGAATAACAAGGTTGTTGAAGATGCTTATCGTGCTTTTTTTTCAACAGATCGATTGCCGCTGGTGCTACCTGCATGCCCGTGGTGGATCACGTCTCAATTTGGAAACTGAAGAACGAGGTACTACGGAAGTTGTAGAAAACAGATCGTAATTAAGGATTTTTCAAGAAAGGGAAGCAGTTCGAAGATTGTCGGGTGGTGTAAATGGCTTCGGTGAATAATTGGGCCCGTTATTTCGAAATTATCTATAATTTTTGTGCCTGGAGCTATATTAGAAGTCATAATTTAAGCACATAAAGCGCAGTTTTTAGCCGGTAAGTTATCCGAATTTTGAATTGACGCATTGTGAAAAGAATATAGCTTTCCTGGCACGACAAATTATTAAGACGTTCTATAAACGGGCTCTGTAAATTCAGAAGGCGCAAAAACTTAAATTCAACGCTATAGCTTTTCAGCAGACATTTTGAATTTTGCATACTTTGGCCAACCACACGGTGTAAACAAATCGGAAACTATTTTTCAGCGCTCAAATAGATTCCGTGGTAATAAGAGTATGAATATTGACTGACAGTGTTGTGTTGTCTGTGCTTCGCTCAGTCAACATTCTTTTTCTTTACTAATGTGTCGAAATCACACAAGAAGTTCGTGTAAGCTGACAGTGCAGCGCCATTCAGACCACCCGACATTTTTTTTTTAATTCAGAAAAAGAAAACTCTCGTTTCATGAGTATTTCAAGAAATTTATTTCCCGTTCAGTTCTTCCGGTAAGAAATAATTTCTTCGCAGTTTTGTTTTGAAAAATCATAGTGTTCGTAGTAAAATTTTATGTTAATTTCTTGTCCTCACGAAAATATGATTGGAATGTGGTTCCAAAAGACATAAAAAAAATACGGCGCGCCCACGGCGCATGCGTCGTATTTTTTAAAAAAAAAATAAAAGTTTATTTACTTAAACTACTACTATTAATAAAAATAAACAAACTTTTTCAAGTTGTTTTCATATTTTTATTTCTTTTCTTGTTTGCTAAGTTATTATTTCTATTTCTAATAAAATAAAGATATCAACACTTTTGTTTAGTTCAATAATGTTTTATTTATTAAGAAGGTGTCAAGAAAAATTTTTTCAAAAATATACTAAGTCTTTTGGCGGGAAAATCTGAGCAAATTTGCACAGCGTTTCCCCTTACAACATTTTTGTCTCAAAAATTGACAGAGTTTACTTTACAAAAATTTCCGCCATAAAACTTGAATACAGCACCTCACGCAAAATTTTTTTGCACAAGTTGGAGTATAAAGTTTGTACTAAGAAGAAGTAATACAAGTAATGTTTTCCTACAACAACTCGCGCACAAGGCTACGTTGCAAGGCAAGATACAGTTTATTTTGCGTATTGCTTTCTACCTGCTCAATAAATTTTTATGTTGCAAGGAGTAGAAGTATCTTCTACTTCTTACAACACAAAAATTTATTGAACAGGTAGATAACAAAACACACAACAAACTGAATCTCAACTTGCAACGAAACCTTGTGCGCGAGTAGTCGTAGGAAAATAATGCTCGTATTACTTGTCCTTAAGGCGGTTAATTAAAGGCAAAATTGGCAAGCTGTAAATCATTCAAAACTACGAAAACTGCTATTCAAAAATCAAAATCCAAACGAAATATTTGGTATAAAAAAAAATAAAATTTTTTACGCGGCGTAAGTATACCGCCTTTTGAATTTTTCTCCTCCCCTTCTAAATCATTGTGATTCAAGTTTTGACGATAATGTAATCTCCAATTTCATTTGATTTTTCCGAGTTATAACTTGCCATGTTGCCTATAAAAACCCTCTCCAGCTCTTAGTACACATGTTTGTAGCACAAGACAAATTGCCTCTATGTAAATCTCTTTTTGCCGAATTTAATAAACGATTCCCTTGGAGCAAAGCTTGAACTAAGTGAGTATTTTAGATCACAGATTTACAATTGCTTTGCCCCAACTTTCTCCGCAGTATAAATCAATATAATTGCCTACTCGGTGTGTGTATAATTTATTGCTTTAATTTTTTTCTCAGTTTCTCCTGTGCTGCGTCAAGTCAAGGCTGGAAAAGATTTTCTTACCTAAATTAACAATAACCCATTATAAAACCCAATGTCTCGTTTTTAAAAAATCTTAAATTTGTAGTTCGCATCCAATGTGTTTAATATATCTTGTTGTACAGACCACAATAAACGCGTGCGTTTAAATAGTCTTCGTACATACTGTATTATAATTTAGAAATTGTACACAAATTTTATGTCGCGTATCTGATTCAGTGTGCTTGTTCTTTCAAAATATTTTCATAATCTTATCAACTTGCACAAACTTGTTCACGAATGGTTTTGTATTTTATAGTTGCACAAAACACAATAATCATTCAAATTTCATTTGAAGATGTCTTTTGTTATTCAATAAATGTTTGCTGTGTATTCACAAACTAATTATTAAATGCTGGTTCTCATTAGCCGGGCTTTCACTTGTTTTTCGCTTTCAAACTTTATCAGCAATGATTGTCGCAAATAAATTTGGCATAAAATCTGTCGAAAAAAATTAACACATTGAATGTTGTTTGTTCTTTAAAATATTTCTTAATCTTATCAACTTACACAGACCGACTTGTTTACGAATGCTGTAGTATTTTGGAGTAGTTCAAAACACATTGTTCAAATTCGATAAAATTACAACGAATGACTGAAGAAGACTCGTGTTTTTCGTGTTTTCTGATCTAATTTACATTTGTATGATTCCTTTCTTGTTAAACACAGGTGGAGTTATGCTAAAAGATTTTATTCAAATCTGATTTTGGTCTTTTAATAGTGTAGAACAGACAAGGAAAAAGGCTTTCCAACTAGTTTCCTGACCTTGTTACACTGAGATTTGTTGAAGGAAAAATTGAAACTGCTGGGCAAGCAAACAGCTAGACCAAAAACCTTTTTCACAGGGGTACTCAGTTAAGGCCATTTTGGAGCTGTTTTTGTTAATGAAATTCGTGTCCTGGTAAATTTTATCATTCGATTCAATTAATCTCTCTTTTTGTTCGTGCGAACCATATTGTTCATTTTAATTTTAATTCTAACAATAACTTGACGAACTTAGTTAAAAAAAAAACTTTGTTCCGCTTTACTTTGGGTTCAAGTTTTCTTACATTCAAATCGTAACGAAAAGAAAAGATTTTTTGTATCAAAACTAGATATCACTGTTGAAGTTCTTTTCCAGAAACTCGACCATCCTTAACTACTAAACAGCAATGTCTACAGCCGTGCCTGTTTCCCTAATTACGGTATGTAGGAAAAGCTCTCTAAAGCGAATAAAATTGTTGACTTTTTTGAAAACTTGATATTATTGTTCTTCCTAAATGTTTTTGAAATTCTGGAAATGGTTTCAACCCTTTCAAGGTAAAACACTTGTTTCGTTTCTTTTCCTTATTTTTTATAGACAGAAAGAAAAACTTTAAAAAAATCCACTCCTGAGCAACCTTTTGTCGGAGATTACTTAACAGAAATTATTGAATTTGATGGCAGAAACACTTTAATGGAAAGTAAAGTAAAAACTCCTCCAGACCCCGTTGAAAACGTTTTGTCGTCATGAAACTTAACAAAAAACCGCTAATCTTGCACTTCTGTTCAACTAACATATTTGTACGACTAGGAAAAGTGAAAACATCTCTGTGCTCAATCAAAACATCACCTCGTAGAAACGATGACTGCAATCAAATTTGGTCAAATTTTCTTAGTATGATCTCTCGAATCGCACCTCCTGAGAACTTTAACAACGGAGAGAAATATTTAAATTGAAATTGTTGATTTGCAATTTGCTTGGTCCTGTAGCAATTGGTTCTTCAATACACGTACCACAGAAGGAAGTAAAATCATTTTAATGATCAGGAAACAGCTAGACAAACACAACTACGTTTTATGACTTTTCCTCAAATCAGTTAGATGAATTCACTTTAGAACTCGTTTTTAAAGGAAATGTTAGTCTTGTGCGTGTGTTTTGGTAAGTTTTCGTAATTGATTAGCAATTCCAATAGTATTCTTTCATACAATTACAATTAGCGTAACGTTCCATGGTGCATGATCAAATATGCTTTTTGGGTGAAACTTTACTAACTTACTCGTCTTTATTTTATTGCACGGTCTTTCAACATTTAAATCCTCACTAAAACAAAAGGTTTTTCCTTCTAAAAACAGACGATTTTTTGGCTTGCATTCATGATTCTTCACGGGTTTCAGTTTTCAGAAATTCGATCATTCTAAACTTTGAAACCAACAGAATGAAAACAATATTTGCTGAATTTCAACTTAACGTCTAAAGCCGTGCCTTTTTCTTTAATAATTCAAGAAAGTGAGCTCTGTTAAAGGACTGGAATTGTATACCAATCTTAAACCTGGAGACTTTCCACCATTTTTCATAAATTGTTTTCCAATTTTGAAAGCCCTTAAAAGCAACATCTTTGTTTTACTTGTTTTTGTTTTTTCTTTATGCGCATTCTACCATTTTCAATTCATGTACTAGAGAAATAAAATTGCTAGAAAGTAAAACTTTTTTAAAACATCGACACCTAAACAAGTTTTACCTGAAAAAGAGATTTGAACACGTTTTCGACCGAAACAACTTAATAAAAAATTTGTACTTTTATGGAAAGAAAAATGAACGCTGCTCCTGAGCGTTGAAAGATTTTGGATTTAAAGCTCTTCATCTGTAAACGATTTTTTCTTTTACATCCAAACCTCCCAAAAAGAGACTGTCAAATATAGGGCCGACCTGCAAAAGGGATGGTGACGTAACAATGTCCCTATCCCTGAAAACAATAGGTAGTGCAGGTTATAGGGACCAATGAAATAAGAGGATTGGATGGGTGCAGGTCAATCGCAATATCACCACTTCGATTTTTTTGTGCAACAATGGCCAAAACTACTCAATGCCTATTGTTTGAAAAAATGTTTCACATCATTTTCATTTTCATTTTAAATTGACCAAACGTTTCGACTTATAGATAAGTAGCTCAATTTATGATCGTTTGAAAGACGTATGAAGAAAAACAGGAGTAACTTTAGTACCATACTATACTGTAGTGTCAAGGTCATGAATGTTCAAATAACATCCAGCATGCTTCTTTTCAGAAGAAAACAATGTATCCTTGTATATCAGTTGAACTGAGATAGAAACCTACACCACGACTAAAGAAAATAAAAACAATTCTTAAAACGTAACCCAAACTTTAGCTCAAGAAAACGACGACTGTTATCACATGAATAAGAAAAAGGGTAAAAAACGATGAACAGGACTCGATATTTTAATCCAAAGTTTTCTGTTAACATTTTCTCGTATCAAACTATCTATGAATTTGGCAATAGACAGAAATATTTGAAGTGAAATCCTTTTTTGCTGTCTTTGGTCCAAGACAAATAACATGTTTGAAAATTTGGCTTTGTACAATTCACCACACAAGAGAGTCAAATAAAAAATGATGGACAAACAAACAGGTAGACCAACTCGTCCACGTTTTACGGCTTTTCCAGAAAAGTACATAGTTCACGCCTTTTTAGAGCTGCTTCTTAAATGATAAGCTCGTTTAGTGTTCGTGTGTAGGAACATTCTTCTTGGAAAATTCACTTCAGATCTGTTTTTATTCGTGCGAGCAATTTTGTTCATTAGAAATTCCAGTTAATTTATTTTTCTTTTTGGCGAGACTGAACTAACCTAGTCGAGTTAACTTTGTCCAGCTTTCCTTTAATTTCAACTTGTACGATGTCTATAACACTCAAATCCTGACCAAAGGACAATAGATATTTCGCACAAAAACTGGATATCACTGTTAAAATCTTTTGGCTCCAGACTTGATCATCGAGGTTTTCAATTTCCAGGATGTCGACCATTCTAAACTACTAAACTGCAAAAACATCTATGCTGAATTTCAACTTGACTTCTAAATCCGTAGCTGTTTCTCTCCCTTTTTTTTCAAAGTCAGTCAGTCTACCTTTTTTCATTCATCTACCAGAACAACACAATAGAAAGAAAGAAAACTTTACTGCGCTTTTCACAAACATGCGAATTCTGAAGTGCAAAAAGCCAACTGACGATTGCGCTTTTCGCTGCTGTCAATCATCTTAACGGACCTCTTAGGAAACAAAACTTTACTTTAACGGGTTCAAAAGGTCAAAGTTTGTGATTTGTGATTGGTGGATTTCGATCCGTTTTGTGTGTTTCTGTGTTTCCAGGTTCGTTGCTTGTGATCGTAATTATGATTGACGGCAGCGAAAAACGCAATTGTGAAGGCGGCTTTTGAACTTTAGAGTTCGCATGTTTGTGAAAAGCGCAGTAAGAAAAAATCCACGCCTAAGCAATTCCTATCAGAAAACAAATTTGAAACTAGTTTTCGCGCAAAATAGTACGATTAGCTTATGTCGTTTCATCAATTTTCATGTGTTTTTGTTTTGTCATTTTTACCAGAAACAAAGATTGGAACAAGTTTTTAGCCAAATTATATGTAACTTTGCGAAAAAATTATTTATCTGTGGAGACACTTTGTTAGAAAAAAATGTGAAGACTACTCCAGACCGCTTGAAAGCTTTTTGGCTTCATAGCACTTCGTCAAAAAACCATTTTAAAATCTTTTTTTCATCCAAACGTGAAAGATTGAACCGCCACTTCAATTTTTTGTGCATCATTGGTCAAAGCTACTCAAATGCTTGTTGTTTTCATTTTCATTGAATGGCAAAACTAGTGACTTAGATCAGTAACTTAATATGTGATCATTTTAAATAAATTCATATCAATCAAAAACATAAGTAACTTAGTCAAGTTCCTCTTACTTTACTATGTTGTCAAGATCCTTATTGTTCATACGCTGATATTAATATAAAGTACCACGACTAGGAAAAATCATCTGTCAATGCTTCATCAAAACTTGACCTCAAGAAAACGGTGACTGCATTGAATTAAATAGGAACAACTGCCTCAAAAACGAAAACACTGAGCTCGAATTTTAAATCGAAAATGTTTTTTATTATATAAACTAGAATCAAACCATCCAAGAATGTTAGTTTTGGACAGAAATATTTCAATTGAAACACTTGTTTTGCATTCTTTTGATCCAAGACAAAATGTCTAAAAAGTTTGTTCTGTGATTCGCCTCACAAGGAAGTAAAATGAACTCTGATGGACGAACATACAGCTAGATCTAAAAGTCTTCTTTACAAAAGTACTTAGACCAGCCCAGATTTTTTTTATCAAACGAAATGCTTGTCTTGCGTTCGGGTCTTGGTAAATTTTTCTTTTATTATTAAATTCAATTCAGTTCAACTGAGCTGATTTTGTTCGTGCAAGCAATATTGTTCATTTATTTATTCCAATGATATATTTTTTCTTGCGTGTAAAACTTATCTCACTTATTCTTATTAACTTTGTTCAGCTTTTCTTTTCAATCAAGATCTTTTACACTCAAAACCTGATCAAAACAGCAGTGTTTTTGCATCAAAACTCGATGTTATTGTTTTCTTGTTTCAAACATAACTCTTCGGATTTTGATTTTTTTTTTTCAGAAATTCGACCGTCCTAAACTACTAAACGGCACCAAAATGAAAACATCTATGATGAATTTCGACTTTTTAAAGCTGGGCCTTTTTTCAGATTATTGAAGGAAAGTTGTTCAAAAGGACTGAAAATGTAGACTGCTTTTAAAACAAAACAGCTTTACAATATTATTCCTTGTTTGTTTTTGTGCTTTTATCATTTGTCCGTTTTTTTAGAGTCGTTCTCTTTAATTCGTCCACTTGAATACTATTGGAAGACCAAAACAATTTCTTTTTCAGAAAAAGACAGTGGAACAAGTTTTCGGCCAAAACAATTTCAAAGGTCATGTCGTTTAAAACTTGGATAACTTCAAAATATATTTCTAAAAAAATGCTTGTTTTGCGCTAGTGGTTTATATAATGGAATTTATAATTGAATTAGAATTATAAAGTGTTTCTTGGCGAGACATTGGGATTTTATATGGTGAGGTAGTAGGTCTACGACATAAGAACAGAGACCCGTTTCAGATGTAACAAATAAAAATTTCTTTTGGCCGATCTTTCCCCGACCCTCCTACCCCTCTAAAAGTCAATTTATGAGAGTGTTTCCCTTTCTAAATTAAAATCAGAATTTTGTACTGTAAGAACTGAAAATATTGCTGCACTGAAGCAGTCTCTGTTCTTTTCTCGAATGGACTGGCGGAAAGCAGAGAATATATACTGTTAAGGTGGCATTGTATTTCTTGAATTTCAGAAGCAGTTTCCAATATGAAAATTTGACAACGCTTCGCAGTGACAGCAACACTTTGCAAAAGCAGCAATTTTCAATAAACATTTTTGATATAATCTTGCAATAACAGCAGCAATTTGTAGTATGCATTTGTGGTATCATCTTGCAATAGCGGTAGCAGTATGCATTTTTCATCTAGTCTTGCAATAGCAGCAGCAATTTGCAGATTGCATTAACAGCATCAATTTGTAGTATGCATTTTTGGTACAATCTTGGAGTAGCAGCAGCAATTTTATAGGTTGCATTTGTGATATCAGTATAATCTGGCAAAAGCAGCAATAATTTGCATTTCTGATATAACCTCACAATGCCACCTTTAGTTAGTAATATTTCCCTCTCTCACCGCCGTCGTTATGGTATCCAAAAGGAACTGAAAGAGTAAAATCTTGAGCAATGGCAATCAAATGAAAGCTTCTGAGCAGTACTTTTCTAATGTATTGTTTGTTTAGTTTAAGTTGAGCTGTTCAAATTGTTCAGACTTTGGAATCTGTGAACGAAAATCTTTCGTGTGACCAGTTTTGCAATTTTTTGAGTTTTAGCTTGTTTGTTTTAATTTCGAGTCTGTGATGGAAATCGTTTGGTGTGACCATTTAAAAAGAACTCGTTCAAATGGCTAACATTCAGTTCCTTTTGGAAACTAAACTTTAACAGTGGTTGAGAAAAACATGTAGCGCAATGACTCGGATATGCTTCATGCATTTTACATGTTTGTCCTTATTTCAATAGCCTTTAATTTTCACGGATTCAAGAAATCAGTTGTTAAAGTTTGCCTCTAATGTGTGAAGTTTCCTAAGGAAAAATGACACATTTTTCCAACCACCATTTTGTTAATGATATTAAAATTTCAAATTTCTTAACTTTGTAGTGCTTTCTCCTACTTTAGTGCTTTATCTTTCCTTTTAGATTCTTTCTCTTTCTTCTTCTCCTCTTGTGTTCCACACTGTGCTGGTCTAAAGAGAGAAAATAACAGATTTATTGTTGAGAACAGGTTCATTTGAATTGTAGCGCGAGTAATTTGCCAGTAACTGGGATGAAATAAAACCAATCTTCGCTAAAAATTACAGCGCAAGTTTTGAGACATTCCTTACAAGTTTAGACGCGTGAATGTTAAATGCGAGCGTTACTTTCGCCGAGTCAGAAAATTCCCGCTTCAAGTCTGTTTATTTTTTTAAAACATAGAACCAAACTACACAAAAACTTGTGGCCCACGTGCTCTAATTTCACCAAACTCTAAAACGTTCCTCTCAGTTTGAAACAAAGTTTTAAAAAAAGTGTGTGAAGCAAGTGTACCTTTAGTTGCTGCCGCTTTCTTTGAAGTCGCTTTTATTTGCTTCCAATCCTTCTCTCTTCCCTCGTTCAACTGTGCGACATCTTTCCTTCCAGAATAAACGGAAAAATATTTTCAGTTTAAGGCAAAATCAATAAAGTATTCATTGAAACGGCTGGGCTTACCTTCGGAAATTTTTTGAAATGTTCAGCCCTCGTTTCGCCTTCAAACTTTTCAAACTTAGAAGACAAACTTATCCCTTTCAAACTTAGAGACAAGAGCAGGAGTGTACACACCAAAGATCTCAAGCAACTGGAATATTCCTAATCATGCGACACTTTTCGAAATTTCTATGAATATTAATTAGGAGCTAAGGAACCAATCGCTGAAGAGAGCGCAGTTTCTCTTTGCACGCTTTCCGACCACATTTTGTGAAAAAGAAAATCGCGTATGAAGCGGAGTTAAGAAAATAAAGAACTAGAACCTAACTAAAAAGAGCTCGACCTCTTAGCTTCAAAGTTTTTTTTCCGTAAAAGTATTCCCCACCAAAATAAAACATAAAGATAACAAAATAAAAATTCACTCGAGAATCGAACCCGTGCGCGTGGAAGTGCGTTTGTTACTCTCTCGCCCTCTCTTCCTCCTCCTCTGACCAGTGCACTATCACGCTAACACGAAAGATGCGGAAAGAAATTTACTTATTTAATCATAAGTGCCTTCTCTCAATAAAGATTGGTAGCAGCGCTACTCCAAACTTCCTTTTTTTGGTGCCATTTATCCAAATTAGAAAGCATAACCACTAAAAGTTCCTGCTTAAGTGGTTCTTAAAATCAATATCTAGGCGCCTTAAATAAAACGCCACTTAGCGCAGACGGGTTCTGTGTGCCTAGTATACTAGGTGTTTGTATGAACATTTAAAAAATAGTCTTTTTGGTAATTTCAGCAGGTGGTGTTTTTTTAGTATGTTCTTCATTATGACACTGTGAAAGAAAATCCTATGATGAGAACATTCAAATTAACCTCGAGACCAGTATCTTGCGCTAAATATGTTTGTGTCTGAAGATAAAATGTTTCATAAGGATCGGCCTTACAATAAATGATCGATTAAGCGCCGCTTTTTTCATTTTCCTTGTTATACGTGCGGCGCTTATTTCAACTATGGGTAGAACATTAAGGGGAATATAGAGAAAATTGTAAGTGAGGCGCGTACTATGTATGCACAATTTAGTACCTATAACATATTTGAACACCTCGAACTGTTGTATGAACCCGGTTTCAAGCGCCGTAACAAAGGTGGGGCGTTAATTTTTAAATACCCAAATAAGCGGCGCTTAATCGATCATTTACGGTACTTGTCGTAAAACGTGGGTTCACTTGAACCTTAAGCAGTCTTCCCCCGCTGTGAACGCTGGAGAGTAGCGGGTTATAGCGGAAAATTTCAGTTAAGATTGTTACATTCAAATTTCTTTCTTTAAAAACACTGAGGAAAAAAATAAGTCCTTCCCTACCAAACAAAAAAGTTTGCAACTAGGGATCGAACCCGGGTCCAAGTACTTAAATGGTTCCCTCACCACTACACTCCACAGCAACACAACAGAAACTGGAAGAAATTTAATTATACAAATACAATTTAGCATATTTTTGTAATAAAGAGTGTTACTGGCGTTTTTCCGAACTCTTTGGCGTAATTCAAATTGGGTCAAATACAGAACCTTGGAAGGGCTATTTAAAATCTTTACCACCATGCCCTTATAGAGCCATCTATGCGAGAGAAATTAAGGCGCATCTAAAGCACGGCGCAAACTTCCAAAGTGAATGATGCATAAAATCAGCTTTCTTCGAGTCTTCGAGAAATCTTTTCGGTAGTTCTTTCGGCCCTTCCTTTTGTTATGGTCTTCATTTTGACACTATGAATGAAAATCCTATGATGTGACCAATTTTTAAATGAACTTGAAGAGAAAACATGGGCCCAGCTTTGTCAAGTCTCTTTCTACCTTACCTAAGTCAACTAAGCCACTCTTTTAAATTTTTAAGGTAACGTTTTAGCAAGGCCAGCCCACTTTTGGTGGCTTTCAATTAATACACTGTTGTTGGACAGTGTTCAAGTCTTGGTGTCCCTGCACGCAAATACAAGAACAAATCAATATTAATTAATTTTATGCAATGCAGTATTTGAAGATTTCGTGGCTCTCCACCTGCGTCTTTTCTACTGTCATTTCTGAAATCAGTGTCCCTGACTAGCCGGTTATAACGTCTGAAAAATGCTGTTAAGAACTTGAGCTTTCACTACGAAAATGTTGTTTTCGTAATCGGTCAATGCCATTTCAAAGACAGGAATAAAGTATGTCCCTACAAAAAAAAAAAAAAAAGTTTCAACCCAGAATCAAACCCGGGCTCGAACACTTAACTCTGCCCCTAACCTCTACACTACCAAGCCGACACGATAGTAAAAAAGAAAAATTTGATTACGCAATTTTAATTTCGTATTTTCTCGTTATAGAGAGTACCCCTTACGTTTTTTACCAACTCTTGTTCAAATTGGGTTAAAAAACTTAATCTTCTTTTTGCTAGTTCCAGTCCGTGGTGGAGCAACAAGGGCAACTTTTGGAAGTTTTCAATCAGAACAAACACTGCTCTGACTGGCTCATATTAAAGAAGTAAGAAAGTTTTGGTGACCCAACCTCTTTAAGACTCTGTTCACACTATATCGTATAGATTTTCGTGTCGACAAGAAAAGCTATCTGATATAGTGCGAAAATCTATCCGGTAACGCCAAACATGATAAGTGACCTCTCTAAGGTAGCCTCATGTGCGTAGCCTCTCCCCCACCCCACCACCACTTTCCCCCAGTCTACTTTCTAAGCGTCGTTGAGAATGTTGTCACGTTTATCAAGCAACACGAAAACATAAAATGAAGCTACGACCTCGGCGCTGTACTTTTCGTAAAAGATAGATGTTCCTTTATAGAAATAAAGTTCTGATTTTTAAAACTTTCGCCACGCGGCGCCAGTAATGTGTTTAAGGACAGTTTTTCAAATATTTATGATAACGTCAAACATGATGGGCACACCCTCTAAGGTAGCCTCATTTGCGTAGCCTCTCCCCAGCCCCCACTTCCCCCAGTCTACGTTTTAAGCTTCGGGAAACGTATTTGAAGCAATACGGAATACAAGTGCCGTTTGTTGAATGTTGTCACGTTTATCATCTCGGCACTGCACTTTTCGTAAAAGATCGATGCTCTTTTAAAGAAATATATTTTAGCCGTTCACGTTTTGACTCAAAAAACATATTTATCGCTCAGGATTGAAACCGGGAGTTTCATTTACACTACACTGTCCATCACCACTACACCACAAAGCTGATCCTACCAGCAACTGAGAAATTTAGCTATATAATGCAAATTAAAAAGAAAACAAAAAGAAAAAAAAATACTCAAATAGGTCACCAAAAAAGAAATCGATGTCATTTTTATAAATAAATATGTAGCTGTTGTTTAAAGTATTGACTGAAAAAAAAGTTTATCTCCGGGATTGAGCCCGAGCCTTTGGTACGCGACACTGTCACTGTTACCACTACACTACCAAGCTGATCTGTGAAGTTACATGAAAAATTAAGCTACATAATGCAAATAAAAAACAAACACAAAGAAAAAATGTTGGCCAGGTACTAAAAATATTGGACTACACGCAAGATCGTATTCGAAGAGCGCGGACTTTCAAAGTTACGCTATGCATTCAATGGATAGTAGATATGCTGAAATAAAGCCATTCATATTGTTATGAGGGTCTGGATGGGGGCGGGGGGGGGGGTACAAATGTCAGTTGCCCGTGACAAGACATGCATCGATCTCAGTGGCGGATCCAGGGCGCCCCCCTACCCCCTTATTTTTGGACCAAACTGAGACCCGAAGGGTCGAAAAACATTTTTTTAACCCCCCCCCCCCGCCTTATCTCAGGGTCTGGATGACCGCCCCCCTCTTATTTGAAGGTCTGGATCCGCCAATGGATCTCACGCATCAAGGACAATTTCTTACACCTGACTCACAAATCCGGACATATTGTTCTTAACACATGATGACTTTGAGGTCCCTTTTTCTCTTCTAACGAAATCATATCAAAGCACGCTGATAGTGTCGTCTTATAAGTAGCCTCGGAAGTGCTCAAACGTCTTCGGGAACAGTCTGCGGACATTTAATTTTCGGCAACGTTCGGAAATCTTCGGAATTTCGTCGAAAATCTTCGGAAGTCGGCGGGACGTTTCCGGAAATCTTGGTCATGACAAGGTGAAAATCTCACGCATTTGACTCAGAAAAAGTTGGCAGGTATAATATTGGGATGAAGATCGTAAGACGACCAAGAAAAACCGTCGGTGAATCATCTCAGTAAAATCTTGCAATTGCCTTTGCAACGCCCCCACTCTGAGCAGCCATTCAGAGGAGCGTAAATTTGAGATCATAGGTCGTTTACAACAGATGGTACATGACACACATGAGTTTTACAGTAAGATCATTAAAGAAATATGACTCTTTCGCGTCTTGCTGCTAAGATTACCCTTAAAACGCACATTTGATGAAAAGAGTGGAACAATGCTATTTACGGCCTTAAAAACGGGTTTTGTAGAAAATAAGGGACAATCAGGTCCTTTGCCAGTTGTCAGTAGAACCCAAGGCAAATGTCAGTTCGGCTATTTGTCAGTTGTCAGTTAACCCCATCCAGACCCTCTGTTATTATCATTATTATTGTTATTGTTATTATTATTATTATTACTATTATTATTATTATTATTATTATTATTATTATTATTTTTATTATTACACTTTGCTTTGATTAGGCAATTGCTAGCCAATGCTAGGCCTGTGTGATCAGCTAATGGTTAGATAAGTTAGCGACTAGGTATGATTAAGACCCGTCAGGAAAAATAGCAAATGAGAGCCCTTCTTGAATAAGCGTCTCCTCCTTTCCCTCTCATTTTATTTTTTGGTAAGGCTATATTTGAAGCAATACGGAGTACAAGTGCCGTTTGTTGAGAATGTTGTCACGTTTATCAACCAACACAAAAACACAAAATGAAGCTACGATCTCGGCGCTGCACTTTTCGTAAAAGATCGATGCTCTTTTAAAGAAATAAAGTTTAGCCGTTCACGTTTTGACTCAAAAAAAATTTTTATCGCCCAGGATTGAAACCGAGCCTTTCACGAGCGTTACACTCTCCATCACCACTACACCACCACACCACCAAGCTGATCCTACCAACTACTGAAAGATTTAGCTATATAATGCAAATAAAAAGCCAAATAAAGAAAAAAAAACATATATAGGTCACCTACAATTTTTCTTTGTTTTCGTTCTTTTCCCTCTGTTGTTGTTGTTGTCGTTTTTTTTCCAGTATAATATAAACCTTCTGTTATATCTCTGTCTAATGTCTCGGAATTTATTCAAAACTCGTCTGTTATTATATTTCCTTCTCAGCTGCCCAAAATTCGACTGCAAAAACTACCGAGTTGCACGAAATTTTTGCGGGTTCTAATTTTTGCGATTTTTCTAGCGATCTTCTGGTTTTACATAGCGTACGCATATCGTAGTACTGTTTGAAAATATGTACCTATTATACCAGTTAAATTTACTATCTATTTCAACTTAAACGTTATCGTACTTAGCACCCTTTGCCTGAATCTACCGTATCTAAGTATATCCAAATCAGCTGAACAGACTTAAAACAGTAGAAAAATTGCACCGCCTCAAAACACAGCCCATATTTTCTGAAGCTTCGCAAACGGAATGGCGCGAACCATTGTATTTTCCAACCGGAATTTCCGAATTTCCCATGTAAATGGTAAGTACCCCAGGTTTCTGCGCAACGTCATAATGAAGTGATGGCGTTCCCAAAACAACCCCATAGATCCAGTCTTACGGCCGAGCTCAACTTAACTTTGAAGGACATTTATTAGCAAGATTAAACTGCTCTAACCTCTTGTATGGAAGCGTGGAAAGAGTCTAGTCGTGCTTCTTCTCTTATGCTTGTAATGTTTATTACAAATTGCTTCAGCGTTCTTCTTTAATACTTCCGTCCACATCATCATTGGAACGTAGAAGGTTAGTTTCACTTAATCCATCTCTGCTGCAGGCCAGAAACCCTGATATCTTCAAAGAAAATCCAAAATGATTCATTTTAGACAAAGAGTAATGAGTCGCAATGGCATAAACGTCATTAAATTGTTCGTCCAAATTAAAACTCAGATATAGACAAATAATAGTAGACATAGTAATCAGAGTTCTTTATTATGACCTATTTTACTTAACCATTGGGCTTTTTACGCCATGATAAATTTTTGCTAAATTGAAAATTAGTGAAAAGGAATTTCAAAACTGATTTTTTTTTTGATAGGGCTCTAGCAAAAATCAAAATGTTATGAGCGAGATATGACCATTCAAATAAAGCCTCGTAAGCAGTGCTTTTACAAGAACTGACACGATCACAACATTTTATATCATTCAACAAAATGTGATATAGAAAGTATACGTCGATTTTTGTTTTGATGACTTTGATAGTGTAACGTTACGCAACACAACGGCGGAAGGTAGACTAAAGGACTGCTAATAAAACGTCTGTGTGCGACAAACGTGTCAGGGCTTTTACCTGTTTGTTTTCTTGCGATCTTCACTTGACACTGTACTAAACTGTGTTATAGTCTTTTACAAAAAGATCATTTGCAAGGAAGTTTCATTTTTTTTTTTCAAACATAACTATTGTCACACAAGGACCCATAAGGTTTGCAGTCTCCTTTCTCTGCCGTCCTTTTGCGTAAGTTTAATAGTGTTGGAAGTTGGTTTTGGAATGAGACGAAAAAGACAACTGGTTAAAGAATTTAATTCTTTAAATCTTCCAGACTTGAAAATATGTCACTTTATCTTAAGCTGGGTCTAGAAACAAAAAAGACGCACCTTCAGTAGATATTGTTATGTTCATTCTCGTTGCCAGTCTGTTCATCATAAGCTGCAGCAGTGCCTTTGTCGTAGCCAGTAAACTCTGTGTGATGTGTGATCGTTTCAAAGACTCCAGAAACGTGTGGAGCTCCTCAAAGGCCAGAGATAATCCACAACGGGTTAGAAGCAACCGGTGAAGCTATCAACAGTTTCGTCTGTTTTGCGTCCAGTTTCTACAAAACAACAAAAGAAAAGAAACTAGTCTGTTGATAATTGGACAGTTTCACCTAATTAAACATTGACCAAGTCATTCTTTAGTTTGCTTGGAGACACCACTGAAATCCGCATTTGCCACTAGAAAGTATATGTGATGATTTCCCTAATTCTCGACAAAAAAAATCCCACATCCTGTTCCCAAACATTTGTTAATCCCGCTTCCCGGATTGCAGTCAAATCCCATTTCCCGTTTAATCCCCAACAATCTTTTGGTCAAATCCCGGATCCCGAAAATACCCTTCCAAACTCTGGGGACCTGAATCCACAGTCAATACTCCCTCTCAGTCTTTGTGCCGAAAAAAAAAATCAAATGCCCCGTCCTCCGAGCAAGTGTACACGATCAAACCTTCCCACCCGAGGAAATCAAAAGTCATATCCCCTCCTGTTTCCTTCACTCTCAACCCACCCCACGAGGTTTACATTGAAAGATGCACTTAGGGCTCGGCTATTGTTCCAGTAAATGCTTCAAAAGTTCGGACACGTTTCTTTTGTTGCGGGTTTGTTGCTCGGCAGCTCGGGGACAGAAATCCAATGTATTTTTTAAGGTAAATCGAGATTCCCACCTCCCTCGGAAATGCTTTTAAACTTTGCATTCTCAATTAATTTGCCACGTGGTAACCTCAATCTTGCTGTTTACATTTTTAAACGGGAAAACAAAATGCATGATTACTTTAAAACGACTTAAATAAAGTTAAATTGCAATGAAAAGCCTGGTTTGATAAATAAGTAAAAACATATAACCAAGCAATTAAGGTTAATTCGTAAGGGAAAATACAATGTTCCTCTGAAGAATAAACCGTGAACTGCGTTGTAAAATTACGGAATCAATCACTGCCAGCCGAAACGGACGGTCGATGCAGAAATCTTAGTTTTTACTTTACAACAAAGTTATTAAAAGTCGAGTTAAAGGTAAACGCTAGGCCGGATAAGTTTTTTGAAATAGTTAACATAAGCTTATTAAAAACAACTCAAGAATCTAATTTTAGTCCTTAGCTCAATTATTTGTTCTTAATTAAGCCACAGTAAAACGGGCAACAAAAAACGTGCTTCCAACCTTATTTGCAACAATAAAAGTTGCAAGTTTTTTTTCCGTGGGTGATAAAACGCTATTGAACTCGCAAAACAAGTTGCACGTTGTTTGTTGTCCGTTTTACCGAGCCTAGAGTAAAACGTTTTCGCACAAGTATAAGAAGCTACCACAAAACAAGCTAAGACTTTTTACCTGGTCTGACGAGAGCAAAGCTGAGTTTCCTCTTTAAAACCAACAAATGATGTAAAACTTGTTACAAAGTTTTTCCCGTAATGATTTAAAAAACATCTTTGCTTCCTCGTTGTCTTCAGCTTGCTCTGATCCTGCGCCTTTCGACGTACAATTTCCCGCCCAAAAATCGCGGGCTACCACACCATTTCCCGCCAAAAACACGGCACGCATTCCGGCAATGGAATGTCATATTTTGGGTTACTTTACAGGTAGTAGACGGTTGGTCACCTTTGACTGTACGTGCTAAATGTCGTAACTTTCCAAAATTGTACTCATCGATTTACCACTTTTGACTTTGAACATATAAAATTTATGTATGTCACCATATTCCCTCTGAATTTTTTTTGTAGAGAAGTCATTTTCTACCGCCAGTGGCATGTCCTCGCGTGCGGGAGGCACTCGCGTGGAAATCACAGAGATTGTGTGAACGTATACCCTGTATACCAGGTCTGAATTGTCCGAGCGCAGTTTGACTAAAATTTCCGAATATCATTTATATCATATATCATTTATGTATGTCACCAATTCCGTCTGAAATGTTTTTTTTTTTCAGAGAAGTCATTTTCTACCGCACGTGGCGTTTCCTCCAAGGAGGCACTCGCGTGGAAATCACAGCGATTGTACCGATGTATACCAGATCAGAATCGTCTGAGCGCAGTTTCACTAATATTTCCGAATTTCCTCTACGTCCAAAAAGAAGGAAAAAATATCAAACAGGCGAGATGCTTTAGAGACCAGAAGATTAATCACGATCTTCCTTATCGCGCGCCCTCATTCTTTTTCACTATTTGAAGTCAATATTCAAAGACTTGTCAGTCGAAGGAACGTCCTTTCTGGTTAAAGTAGATTTTTCTGTTAGCGCCCTAAAATAGGTTTGGCTTTCAAAGCATGAGAGAGGAATTAAGGAAGTCCAAGAGTTGGGAAGTCAGTCTTCATCAAGAGCGGGTTGGTGGTCAATGGATTGGGTCTTCGTATAAAGGCGTTGTAAACAGCATAAACAATTAAGTTCCTTATTATAAAGATTTATTTAAACCCAACTTGTAAAGACATTTTCAAGTCTTCTATCCTTTCTTGTCGAGAAGAATAAGTTATTGAGGTAAGTTGTTGCTTGCTGTTCGTCACCCTATCTATCACTGATGATTTGTTTTCTTTCCTTTTCTCAAGACGATTAGGGTTATTACTATGCTACAGTCCTTTACAAATTCCACCTAGACGGAATACTACTTTTTTCTGCTCTGAGTTTTTCTATTCATTCCGACCTGTTGTAATCGGCGCTCCACGCAGAGTTTTTTGACTAAGCAGATTGCAGTTCGTCCATTTGCCTAGTCAGGCCAGTAAATGACGTTAAAGTTCGGTATCCGCAATAAACATAGCACACGTCTCTGATAACCAAGCAATACCTTCTCAAGTCACATATCACTAAAAGTGATCAGGTTATTTTCTAGTTCTCTCATAGAAAAGCATATAAGCACTGCTTAACAAGACTTGATCACGTGACGCAGCCTCTACCAGTTCATCGGAAGCGTAAAGCCATTTCGACGCATGCTCCGTTTCAAACCGTCGATAAGTAATGTAATGTCCATCGTCGACAGTTCCCATATGAACAATAACAGCCATTAGCTTGTATACTGCTCGGCTGGTACTGTAAAATAAAATGAAACAGATATAAAAAAACATTAGGGGGAAAAACAATCTGCAATGGGTAGAATTGATGGATCAACATTAAATTTCCTCATCAAATCAGGACAGAAAAACCAAATCAATTTGTTAAAGAGGCAGCAAGAATGGAAATTGCTACCGCCATTCTAACGGCTACTAGTGCAACACCCTTGAAAACTCCTCGCTAAAATATAAATTTCTATGTGAGACCATATTTCTCGGTTGTACTGTTTAAGCTCTGAATGAAAGTTCGTGTTTTATATCGAAATCCCAGAGACAAAGAAGATAAATTTATATTTTTTTTACTTTATAGTGTTCTCTACTCTTAAAAAGAAACCATTTTCCACGCATACTTATAAACCACTTCGAGTCACCTTAGTACTACTCTACCACTTCAATAAAACAAGGCATCAAACAATCGGAAAACATACCAGAAAATACCGTGTGGCCCTAGAGGGGTGCACCCGGCTCCAGGCAACGTTATTTACGGCCGAATTATCGATTACAAACGGATAATCTTTGAGTTACCTTTTCGATTTAACCTTAGGTTCGCGGTAGCTATAAAACATTACTTATGACACAAGAAAATGCAGATGATTGTAGTCATCAAATGAATTTCAGGCACATTTCACAAAAAAGGGCGTATGTCTGTATCTCTTAAAACCCGCGCACTTCTTTAAGATATATGACAAAGAAAAAGAAATGTGGAACAAAAACAATCGACACCTTTCGGATGTGGCCACCGGTTTATTTCTACCAAGACCAAGTGCACAATGCTTAACCTCCGTATAAGCTCTGACAGACAAAACCCACAAACGCAACACGCCTATACTGTTTACAGTTTCACTACAAAATTGAATACATTTGAAACTGGTTTAAAGAGTCTTTCTTTCACTGTGCAGTGAGATTCTTTTGCTTTGGATTTAACCTCGACGACCTCCACCCGTCCCATGAAGAGGGACGGGTGGAAGGGAGGCCTGGGAATAAGACTGGGATCAGAATTGTGTTAAGAAAACCATTCCGATATTTTGTGACCGTTATCATATACAGAAAGCTAAATGCGTGGAATACCTCTAACAGTTAAAGGAACTGAAGCCACAGGGACATTACTGTTTTAGCTCAATTCTGGGATAAATTTAGGTTTCTGGGAAACTAACTACACCTACCCCTTCCCTAAGGCAACATTAAAGC